>NC_050455.1:7160285-7254432 GCF_903995425.1 Onychomys torridus
GTCTCTGTCTTTTTTTTTTTAAGATTTATTTATTATGTATACAGCATGTATGACCAGAAGAGGGCACCAGATCTCATTACAGATGGTTGTGAGCCACGATGTGTTGCTGGGAATTGAACTCAGGACCTTTGGAAGAGCAACCAGTGCTCTTAACCTCTGAGCCATCTCTCCAGCCCCCGCCTCTATCTTTTTATTTACTGTCTGTTCTGCCTTCTTATTGGTTGTAAACCCAACCACATGACCTCTTCATCACTGCCCATCTATATAGACCTCCAGGTCTTCTATGGTTGGTATTGAGATTAAAGGTGTATGTCTCCATGCTGGCTGTATCCTTGAACACACAGAGATCCACCTAGCTCTGCCTCCCAAGTGCTGGGATTAAGGTGTGCACCACCACCACCCAGCTTCTGCTATGGCTTGCTATTAGCTCTGACACCCAGGCAATTTTATTTATTAACATACAAATAAAATCACATTTCAGTACAAATAAAATATCACCATATTTCTGCTTTTCTATTTTAATAAAAAGAAAAAAGGAAAAAGTTATAACTAATATAAGAAAACTATATACAAATGCACAATAACTATATACCATAAATATAAACAATAAATACCTAAACAATGTCTAGTCCAATTACATTTGACAAATTCAGAGAAAATAATTCCATTCTCTATCCTATTTTGGTAAGTCCAAAATGTACCTGATTCACTTTCTATCCTAACTTACATTACTAACGGAACTGTCTTATAATGTCTTTCAAATTTATACACTTACACCTCTAGTGAGTTTCTTTTCTGAAATTCTTAACAAGGAAAACTATAACTATAACTAACTGATCTTCAACTCCCTCAGAGACCCAAGAAGGAAATAATATTACCTAATAAAAATAAAAACAGGAAGTACACGCAAGCAGCTTCCAAAAAAAAAAAAAATGTGAGTTGTCAGAAACAGCCAGCTGCCTGGACAGTCACCTGAGGTTTCTCTGCAGTGTTGGGGCATCATCTTCAGCCTACAGGCTTAGTGTATCTGACAGACTAATTTGTGAACTAGGATGTACACAAGGTCAACAGTTAGACCTCACATTTGGTGAGAGCAGTCCATGTACCAGGAACACCTGAATTCCATTAGTGTCATGTCATGATTCAGGATTTTAAATTCTGGATATTATTGAAGTTTTTTTTTTTTTTTTTTTTTATTCAGCTGTCCATTCTTCTTGGCTGTGTGTGTGTGTGGCTTCATCTCGGCATCCTGTTCTTCTCCACATCCCTCTATTAAATGCCAGTCTATTATTGAGAGGTGTGAGCTTAGTTATTCTTCAAGAATAACTGTTTCATCTGCTGTTCCATTGCACATCAGAAGCCATTGGCCCACTCCCTGTTCAGCTGCCTTCGAAGAAAAGGGCACGGTACCTTTTCCAGATTGCAAAGGCCACTCACTCCAGGCATGGTGCCATATTGTCCTGGCCTCAGAAGATGCCTTTTGATAAAGCCACAACCACATTTGTCTTGGCAAGAATTGGCACTCCTTTGTTTCATGTCCTGTCTGTCCATTTTGTCAGCAGTCGATTCAAGGATACTTTGTTGTCCAGTGGCTAACTTTTGCCACCATGAAAGTTAACTCCATATGCAGTTTCTTCAATGCCCATATTTCTCTGAAGTAGATTGGTAATGCCAGGAGCCGACATGTCTCATAGTCATAACAAAAAGAAAAATTTTCTAAGTTATTAAAACATTTTAAATGCCATATTCTGTAGATCTCTGAAGGGTTTGAAGATGACCTGTCTATCTAAAATATATCTGCTCAATCTTGAAAACACACCTAATATGACAAGTTCAATTGTAATGTCTAACTACTAACTTTCATTTCTTTATATCCTAATAGTTGGTAATAATAACATTCAAGGATGAGCAAATTTCATTACATTGTTAAATTAACAGTATAAATATAATATTTTGAACAAGATTGGAATTATATGTATGGCATTTTCTAACAATATCAATCTCAATATATATAATTTGTATGCAATATGAAAAAATCCAATCCAATGTAAAGAATTTAAAACTAGTAATTGTCTTTTTCTTTTTTAAAAAACAAGAACCTTAAAACTAATCTTCTTTGCTTAGCCCTTCTCCTAACCCTTAAGAACAACTTGTAACCAACCCTCCTAAACAATGAAAATTGTCCCAGACCCAAAACCCATTAAAAAACCAAAAAACCACCCGCCCCACACCACCTCTTAGGAAATGTGGGTGTTGTATTCTTAGAATTACTTTCTGCTGGGTATGGGCAAAGGTATCTTTATTCTGAAAAGAAAATTTTTGAGTTAATTGTCAAATTCTAGGAAAGGTATCTATATCCTTTTTGTCCAGTTTGAGCATAATGCCAAAGTTTAGGGTTTATTCCAAGTCCTTATTCAAATAGTCTTTGAAACTGGATCATCTCAGCTAGTCCTCTCAAAATTGCTCTGAGCATTTTGTAGTCCAAAGCTGATCTGTAGATGATGTTTGTCAGCTTAGTGATATTATTATTGTCCACGTGGAATTGTTGTTGTTGTGGGGCCCCATCTTCTTCCTAGAGACTTCAATTGATGTTAGGCCTGGCTGTGATTTCCTGCAGAAAACTGATAAGAGACTCAAACACAAAGACATGTATAGGTAGCTAATTGCCTTTTTTTCTGGAATTAGTTAGTACTTTATATGACCGTTAATACCTTAAGAAAGTTTATATATATATATATATATATATATATATATATATATATATATATATATATATATATATTTGTGTGTGTATACATATATATTAATCTTGTAAATTTTGATATAAACTCATACTTTAAGAGAAGTTTACAGAATAGAATCAAAGAATTGAGATTAGTAATAGAATAGCCCCTTAATTAATTTGGTTTTTCTCCTGTCCCATGTCAGAAGATGGCTCTTTCTTCTGGCATGATACAGGGAGTTTGTATTTTCCTTTTAACAACATGTTTGAGTTTAAAGAAGGAGAGTGCCATTCTCCAACTCCAAAGTCAGCTTTAAATTTTAATTGAACTGGGACTACAAGAAGACCAATAGTGTTAATTTTCTTTAGAGAAGAACAGAAACAAACATTTAGGAAGACTTATAAAATTTTATAAATGATATACCAATAGGCCATTTTACTGTTTCCTGGGACAGATGATTTATCCTTTTTCTTCAGTTGTCTCATTTGTACAGTGTTCTTCAGATTCCTTAGCCTTCATTCTCCTAAAAGACAAAAACAAAAACCTTTCCCCAAGACTAATTTTGGGGAGGTTCCCTTTTGGCAAGTTATTATCTGATTAAATGAAAAGGCATGTGTTACTGGTATAAGTTAGTTTAAATTGGACGGTCATGCTGGTTGATGAACTATCACCTCCCCTAATAAGAGGTCTCTCTTGTTCAAATCAAACCTTTATCAATTTGATGGTATCCACAGCTTATTTTCTCCTGTAGAAACAAAAGCAAAACCTTGTTCACAATGTAACACATAACCTGTATTCCATTCAGAAGTCAGCACATCCTTGAAGTACATAGGCTGATTTAATTCTGCAGTTTTTTTCTATTATCCAATGTCTTTCTGTAGCTGTTGTTCCTTTCTCATTATCACTGAGAAAATTCAAAGTTAATAGAGCATTATGCAGTCTATTACTGGGGGTTTTGTTACCCCATTCTGTTTATTTAGCATATTCTTTAGAGTTCTATTTGATCTTTTTATAACTGCTTGGCCTGTAGGATTATGTGGTATACCTGTAATATGCTTTATATTGTAATAAGCAAAAAACTGTTTCATTTTAACAGAGACATATGCTGGAGCATTGTCAGTTTTAATTTGTGTAGGTATACCCATGATGGCCATAACTTCTAACAAATGAGTGATTACAGAATCAGCTTTTTCAGAACTCAAAGCAG
Organism: Onychomys torridus; assembly: GCF_903995425.1. Classification (NCBI taxonomy): domain Eukaryota; kingdom Metazoa; phylum Chordata; class Mammalia; order Rodentia; family Cricetidae; genus Onychomys; species Onychomys torridus. The sequence goes on from NC_050455.1 coordinate 7,164,216, forward strand.
TTGCCCATTGAAATCCTGAATAAGTATCAATGGTATGGTGTACATATTTCAATTTTCCAAATACTGCAAAGTGAAACACGTCCATTTGCCAGATTTCATTCCTCTGAGTACCCTTTGGCAGCACCAATTTACTTTAGAGAGGAGGATGTGCATCAAAGACACTCCATATGGAGTTTATCTTCACATTGGCAAAAACTTTGCTTGGCAAAATGGTCCTTCAGGTTCCTGCTTTGCAGAGGAAACTACCAGACATTCTACAGGACGTAGAGAGAAATAATTGAGAGACTCTAGGCCTGTGGGCTGAAGACAGATGCTCCAACTTTACAAAGGAGCATTAGGTGACTGTCCAGGATACCAGGTGTCTCTGTATACCCTGCAAGACTCCTGAAAGTTGCTTGCATCCTTCTCCCATTTCTCAGGTAATAGTATATCCTTCTGGGGTCTTTGATGTGATTGAAGACAAGATAGTTTTTAAATATATTTATTTATTAAAATTTTTTTCATTTTACATACCAACCCCAGTTCCCCCTCCCTCCCCTTCTCCCACCTCCTAACCTCCCTCCCACTCTACCCCCATCCACTCCTCAAAGTGGGTAAGGCCTCCCATGGTAGTCAACAAAGTCTGGCATACCAAGTTGAAGGAGAACCTAAGACTAGATAGTTATAATTTCCTCAGTTATGATAAAAGATAAGTTAGATATAAAACCTTAGACTCACAAATATAAGATAGATAGGATATCTTCTTTAATATTGTAACTGTAATTCTTGCTTGATAATTGTTTTGTTATATGTAATTTTACTATGTTAAAGTTAAAACCTTCCTTTTTGAAAAAAAAGGGGGGGAAGTGCTGTGGATGATTGATAAATTTAAAAAAAAAAAATACTTCCAGTAGCCAGTCAGGAAGTAGAGGCTGGACAAGGAAAGAGGAGAATTCTGGGAAGAGAAAGCCTGAGGTAGGGAGATGCTGTCAGCAACGGTGATGAGAAGCAACATGTTAAGATACCGGTAAGGCACGAGCCATGTGGCAAAGTATAGATTAATAGAAATGGGTTAATTTAAGATATGAGAAATAGATAACAAGAAGCTTGCTGCAGCCATACAGTTTATAAGTGTTTACTCTCTGTGTGTTTACTTGGTTGTTTCTGTGCGGCTGCAAGTCTGGCGGGTGAGAAAGATTTGTCCTGACCATGGGCCAGGCAGAAAAACTCCAGCTACATATCCCCTTATTCAACAGTGTAGCAGAGACGTGGGCACCAGACCTACAGCTTGTTTCTTACTAGCTCACAAGCTGCCCAGCACTGTAGTCCAAATTATGATTGTGTGACAAACAGTGTTCTTCACTGTCTGCCTTCTTCCTTATTTGGGAACATCCAGACTCAACTAGTGCCTGACAATGGTGACACTGTCTTCTTCAATGCAGCACTTGGAGCCTCTGTGTTGAACACACTGTGATTAAGTGAAGGAGGAAACATCCACTATTCATCTATTTCTTGATGTAGAGGGTATCATCTGGTCATTTCCATATCATGCTTGAGCAGCAATGCAGTAGGCCAGAAAGGTTGTTACAATTTGTTAGTCCTTCATCAGTGTCCACATTGGAAGGGCCACAAAAACCAGATATCCTAAATACAACTTGATGTCCACACCATCCTGGCAGTACTCACCAAGTCTTGTGCATTTACTAGTGCGTTCTGAGCAAATCTTGCTGCTATATTCTTTAAGCAAAGGACATTAAACTGACCACAGTAGTAGAACTGAAAACACCCAAAATTTCACTGCAATCTTTCTCAAATTCACTTTTGTGCCCAAACTACACAAGATAAATTATACAGCTAGAGGTATTTGTCTGAGAAAATGATGAAGGGTTGAAAAATGGAGGTTAGCCCCTTCCCCTGGCCTCAGCTACTGAAGCAGCTAGCTCTGCTGCTACTCCTTAAATTAGATTTTAATGTATGCTGCATGATACAGGACCATGGAGAGCCTAGACAGCAATCAGCTCAGCTCAGCTTTGTGCATGGTTCTATTCTGAATTTCTCATGTAAGAGTTTGGGCCACAAATGATAATAAACAATGGGTTGTGGGTGAATCCTAAGCTTAATTTCTATAACATATTCTATTTTAATTGGAAGTCAATGACATATCTCTGACATTTCCAGGGTATTATGACTCTGGTAAAAGAAAAATCACCCAGAGAACTATTACAACACAGGAACATCACAAACTTTATCGCCCATCCCATACCAATTCTCTGTACCCATATATATAATTTGAAATGAGAAGGAAAAGAAAAAGAAAGCCGAACATTTGACCCTTGCAGTGAGGTCCCCCTCTTATATTGTGGGTTACCTGGATAGTTCAACTATGTTTAATGCTGCAAAGCTTGGAGCTAAAACACTGTGACGTTTATTTATCTACCAAAAATTAATGAAGTTTGCAAACAAGAAACAGAGTCTTGCAACTCTAGAAGAGAAATTCCAAAGGATGTGGGATACTGGGAGTCCAGGAGTGTTTATGTCCTAGAAATGGTGTTTGCTGTCCACAGCCACCCTAAGGTTGGTCTTGAGATGGACACGCCCTCAAACAGAAGAGTCGGTTTCTGTTCCTCACATAGTCCAATCAGGACTCTTCTCAGAAACTCCATCAAAGAAAACTGGCACAGGAAATCCTGTTACCTGAAAAGCTTTCCATCACATGCTAATTAATGATGAAAGATGTTTTGTAAAATGTATTGTTGGTTGGTTTCATCATTATGTAAACATTATGGAATTTATTTACACAAACCTGGATAGAATCATTACCTGGCATGGTGTTTTGATGTCAGGAGACCCAGTGAATGAGACATGTTGAGGCTGCTAGGAATGTACTGCTGAAATGTCACAAGTAAGTAGGGGAAATACACTTGAAAGCAATGATTAAAAGTGTAGTATAGTATCGACATTAACCAAACCCTTTTACTATCTTACATGAACACAGAGATTAAACAAGACACATTGAAAGATGAACAGATCACTGGAGAGATAAGAAGGATATAAGATTTCCTAGAATTATATAAAAGTGAAAACACAACATGTCTGTATCAAAGGCACAAAACTATATTCAATAAAATCTTAGAAAGAGATGCCTAACTGCGTATAAGTGGCCTGTGTAACCCCAATTAGACAGGTCAGAAAGTAAACTCCCCACATGATATAATGGTCTGAAAGTGGGCATTTTAGAGTTTATGAAAATATATGCATATACACACACACATACAAACACAGATGGAGAGAAGGAGAGGGAGACAGGAGAGAGAGAAAGAGAATGCACTTGGCCCAGTTTGAACTTCAAGTAAGCACGCTATATTTAGGATAAGTTTGCCCTCAATCCTTAATGAACTACAGCCTCTTGGTTTACTACTCTAAAGTCTGATATTTTTGAAATTTTACAAGCTAAAATTAATTTATTTTCATTACAGTCCTAGTTATGAAGAAAACAAGATCATGTGTCTACTTCTTGAAGTCTGAACCTTCTATCATACTGATTTCTGCAACCCAGAAATTTAGCACAGAAAACAGAGGGTTTTTTATTTTTATTTTTGTTTTGTTTTGTTTCATTCTTTAACTAGAAGAACTTTCACACTTAGAATTTTGGACACATCTATCTTATTGTTGAAGATAGACATGAAACATAAAAGAAAGGCTAGCATTGCATTCTTTTAAAGTTAAATATGTGGGTCTCTCGTTCACTCAACACTTTCATAAAAAGCCTTTATGTTTTAGACACTGAACATATCACTGTTTAATAAAAAGTTTGAAAAAAAACAAAGAAAATATTAGTTAATCTAGTGGACATTTCCCACCCTCTTATCTTTATTTATTTTATACATCCTTTAATACACCCTTTTCTTTGGTTTTGTGAAATATATTTGCTTTCTGGGTTTGTTTAGAAGAACATGTAATTGATTTTCTCTTTGGCCTCTGCTGAACTCACTAGCTGTCTGGATTAATCACTACTGCCCATTGTGGGACTCATTTAGCAAGCAAGCTTTTCCTAATTATTACTACCTCTCACACAGGTCTGAGTCATCATGAAGTTTACAGGAATCTTGGCTTCTCTCTATCACCAGAGATCACTGACTACACAAATACTTTTCTAAGACTCGGTCATTACAGCTTTGATGGATGACTAACAGCTACAAAGCAGGTAATGAGGCAACCAGAGAAAGAATGGGCATGTTTGTAAGGAAGAGGCTCATCAGCAACTTTATGATGGAAACAAAAGCCAGAGTCCATAGTAACAAGGGAGAAACAGAACTGTGCAAATAACCCACTAATTATTTCCCAGGAAGTACAAAGTGGACGTAGTAATGTCTATAACAAAGATTTATTTTCATAGTTTATGGTATGTGTATTATATCAGCATCATTTAGTGAATACTAAATACTATTTGACTGCCTGGAACATCCTTGATTTATGAAAGAAAAAAAATGCCTGACAATTCCTTTTCTTAGAGATCAAGGAATACGTATACTATCCCCTAGAGCACTGGTTCTCAACCTTAATTCCATAACCCTTTAATACAGCTCCTCATGTTGTGGTGACCTCCAACCATAAAAATATTTCATTGCTACTTCATAGCTGTCACTTTGCTACTGCTATGAATTTTAATGTAAATATCTGATATGTACAAAATATCTGAAATGGGATCCACAAAGGAGTTTTGACCCACAGGTTGAGAACCACTTCCTAGAGGAGCAAATTCACATGAATTAATTATCTGAGATATTTGGAGGAAAGGGAGAAGAGTTGAGGATGAGAAACTCATGTGGAATTAGCTAATGCCATGCCTGGGTTATGGGAAAAGTATAGTGAGTATTGAGTGGACAGTATGATTGGATCAGGAAGACCAACATATACCGTGTCGTTGGTATCAGGATCTCAGCACCATGAAATGGGTTGGCTACACATGTGACAAATCTGTGCCCTGTTCATGACATTTCTATCTTTGGGGGATTTAGTAATCCACCCATACTCACAACAACTTCATAAAGAGAAGGAATAGCACTCAAGGTCATGGAACTATTCTCCGTTGATATCCTCAAGACTGCACATGTAGTATGAAACCTCATTTCAACACTACTTACTTATCTCTTTAGCCTGAGAGTGCTGTCAGGGAGGTTCTTTTGAGGCTTACAAACACAATCACCCCGGCTAGGGACTCTTCTGTTTTTGAAAAGTCACTGCAAGATGTGTCTTTTCACATAGGGGAAGGAAAGAATAAAGTCCCATAAGTTGTCCTCTGGTCTCACCATGGATGCTGAGAATCATATGTGCTCTTATGCGTGCGTGCATGCACACACACACACACACACACACACACACACACACACACACACTCAAAATAAACGACAGATTAAAAGTGATGAAGACTCACATACTCTCGACTTTAAAGTACCTGTATCTTTGATACTGGACCACTTGGTGAACAAATTAAACCAGGAATACAAAATATAACCACCTTGAAAAGTCAGAGTTGTTGCTACAGTAGAATCAAACAGGAGCTAAAAACATGAGTGTCACCATTTGTTGTGGCTTTTTGACCCACAGATCAGGGAAATACACTGGCCCAGGGTTTCCTGGTCTAATATTCCATATTCATGGGGTGGAACTCTTGGGATCTCCCCAGGCTCAAGCACCACCAACCTTGCTGACTATGAGTGGTCTGTTGATGCACACCGTGTTCAGAATTGGTCCCCTCAGTGCTGTCTCATTATTCACCATGCCTCTATCTCCCAATAATTCTAAAGCAGCTAGTAAAAGTAGTTCTAGTTTCTCAGTAAATTGAAATATAAAACACAGGTACAGACTATAATTTATATGCCAGGCACTGTTCTTTATGTCTAATATTCCTATCAACAAAACAAGCAAGAAATTATTAAGGGTACAGGAAAGATGGTGAAACTTAGTCTCCAAGGAAGCTGGGTAATTTGTCTTGAAGTAGTATAGTTAGAAATTGCACTCAGAAACTTCTAACATTGTGATTCAAATGAGATTGGTCTGTGCAATCATCTTTGCACTGTGACCAAGGCTATGTTTTGTGTTCCTGTTGATAACGGTGATCATTTTGTGTGGCTTCAATTTCATACTAGGATATTTATGTATGTAATATGTTCGAGCAATGCTCTCCCTGAGCTGTCTGACTGGAAAACCCTATGGGAGCAATCTAAGGATTCTATCAAAAATCACTGTGCTCTTTGAGAAAGCAATAGAGTTAGACGCTCTGGTGAACATCCTGTTTTGGCCTCACTGCAGGTTCATAGACATTTCTAGACTATTTAGCCTTAAGTCCTCATTGGAAGGGACATGGAGCAGCTCCAAACAGGGACAGCAAAGAGGAATGACATTGTTGACAGTGTGGGAACACAGTTTTCCACCTTGTTGGGGCACTGAGTCCTTGAGCATGTTTCCAGCCCTTTTTACTCCAAGTAGGAAATTTTGTGTTGAAACATGTAATCCCCTGATGGAGGCTCGTACTCTACCCATTTCTCTTCCTCTTTCTCTCTCTGTTAAAATAAGAATGCTTCCCTCTTTCACATTTCTAGTGAACTGGGGTCACTCTGTGCAGAGCCTCAGATGCAGGACTAGCAGGTGTTTGGATCAGCCATATTGATAATAACCTCCAAGGAGTTCGCTGACTGACTTCCTAGGAATCTCTTTGCCCTTTGTTATTATTTGATTCGGGTAAATCAATTTCTGTGAAATCATCCCTGCTTAGTCTCCCTGCATAGCTTGTGTTCAGGGGATTTTCATGTTTCATAGCAAACATCTGGGGGCACTTCCCCTGTCAGAGTTACACACAGTCAGCGCTTAAACCTGGAGCGAACTGTTTTCATTCCTAAAGCAATATTCTATCCTTTCACACTGCTGCTTTTCTCTTATTAATAAATTGTAGCTAATTATTGGCTGTGAGAACATAAGGCTGCATGAAGCCTCCCTAATGGCAGCAGAGGTTAAAGCCTTGAGAGGGAGGGTGCATTTTGTGTGCACATTACGAGTGGAGGACAAAAGTCTGTTGGAAAATCACGTTCTTTCCAAGCAATATGCCCTTATAATAGATCCCCATCCTTGGAGATTAAAAAGCTCCAGGGCTGTACAAATAACAGTAATCAGATCAGAAACTGTTAAAAGCATAAGGCAGATAAACCCAACGAGAAGCCTTTGGAGGGAGGTAGATAAGCAACATGGCTAAGTTAAAATGTCAGGGAAGCTATTTCACTCTGGGGGTGATGGGCTTTTTATTTGTATTTTTTTTTTCCTCTTGGAAAGAAGCAAAAGCAGTGACTAGAAAGAGAAAGTATGTGTGTGCATTTTAACCAGACTGGTCACCCTCATCCCAGGGCTACCTGACTGGGATGTTCAGGCTTCCTTGGCTTGCAGTCCTGCACCATCACAGAACAGCGTGTCTGCCTTTAAGTTAGGCCCCCAAAATATGCCTGTTAGATAGGAAAGGAAATGTTAAACACAGGAGCATATTTAAAATGAGGGGAAACAAAGGTTGAAATGCACTCGATTTCAAAGTTGGGCTGTTGGACAGCAACAGATAAATCCTGATTTACTTACTGCATATTGCTCCCTCCGGGTCAAAGGGGGCAGAGTGCCTCCCACAAAAAGGAAGGCTGTACCAGCAATATGCTTAGGATGCTTCCTGTCCAGGCCCCATCAGGGCCATGCTTTGTTTTGAGTTCACCTCCTGAGAGACTTGGTCGCTTAGGAAAAAATATGAAACGATTCCCTGATGTAGATAAATGTTGTTTTTCTATCTTGACACCAGCACTTGCTTTTAATAATTCTCAGAGTCACTGAGTCATTTTTTAAACAGCTTTACTGAGGTGTAATTTACATATGAGATGCACTTAATTCAGTTGGACAATTCGAACATAATAGAGTCATACAACCATCACCATATTTCCTTTCATCTTGACTCTCAGCAGCTCAAATATACATGTGTCTCCATGTGTCTTATGTGGTATTAATCCTACTTGATGTCCTCGAGGTGCCTGTAATTGCAGTTGCCTGTCTGCCGTTAATTTTGGAAATCGCTCTTCGTTATTATTCTGTATATTTCTTCCTCTGGAGCGCCTGTTGTTTGTGTATGGACAGCACTCCTCCTGCCACTGCCCCAGAGTTCTGAGTTTCCTGCTCTGGCATTTTTCTTCTTTTATTTTCCTTCTTCAACTTCAAGCTTAGAGAGTTTCCACTGGCATGTCTGAGTCCACGGATACTCCCCTTGGCTTGAACTGTTGAGCCCTCTAAAAATATTCTCCATTCTGTCATTTCTCCATCTCTTCCCCTTCCTTTTCCTTTCCCTTTCCTACACTCTCCTCCTTCCTCCACCTCCCTCTCTCTCCACCTTCCTTCCTTCCTTCCTTCCTTCCTTCCTTCCTTCCTTCCTTCCTTCTTTCCTTCTTCCCTCTCCCCTCTCTCTCTTTCTTTCTATCTGTCCGCCTGTCTAACCTGTCTGTCTTTAGAGACAGTGCTTATGTGTCCTCAAATTCTCTGCATTGCTAAGGATGACCTTGAACTTCAGAATCTTCTGCCTCCATCGCCCACATGCTGGAATTACAGCTGTGCTACACTGGGGACCAAAACCAAGGTTTTTTTATTTTTATTTTTGTTTTTTTTTTTTAATTCTAGGCAACCATTCTATCCACTGAAATACACACTCAGTCCTGCTTCTGATATTTCAAATGCCTTTTTAGTTTCTTCCTAGACATTTATGTCACATTCTCAATTTTTCCTGCAATGATTTTCTTCCCTTTCCATTAAAGATGTTAAACACGATAGTTATGGTTATTTTACATTCCTTTGTGGTTCTAGTATCTGTGTCCTGTACAGTGTGATTCTGGATTCTGATTGGTGCTTTCAGTCCTCATTTTTCACGTGTGGCTTGCGTTGTAATGTTTCTGTTAAAAGCAGCTCAATTTGCATAGCACAACAGGAATTTAGACTGTCTAGCTGCTCTGAGGCCTGTCACTTGCTGCTACTAGACCAGAGCTCGGCTATGAGGACAAGGTGTGGGGGAAGTGGAGTGTTCTGTGACCTTGGGGTGACATGTCAGGTTTGTAGCAGGTCTGTGTCTTGAGGCAATGCCCTCCCCGGGAGCTTCTCCAGTGACGTAGCGTTCTTTCCTCATCCTCTCCTTCCTTCTTTGGCTATGTCATCCCCAATGTAATTGTTGAGGACCTGATCCCTGTTGTGTTCTGTCCAAAGAGACAACAAGGATTCTGGAGAGAGCTGGAAGAAGAGCAGTGACCTTAACTCAAACGAGATAAGAACCTTCTCCTCTGGGGAGTGCTGGTCCTGTGCCATGTGTACACAAGTATACATTCCATTTCTCTGGAGAACCCTGGCTAATACAGCCACCAGCAGTTCTTCAAATGATCCCTTCAGTGTCTGTGGTTGGAGTTTTTGAATAATTTGCATGTAATATAAATATTTGTGTCTTTTACTTAGGTTTGCCATTGATTAGCTTTTTCTTTTTACCTTATTCCTGATGGTTTTCCTTAAGGTTCATGTTTTCCTGACTTTTTTGAATTTCATACTATTCTGCTTTAACTTACTTGTGAGTTTGAATATTTCCCTGCATTAATTTTTTGTGATTGCTTGCTATATTATAAAAGATACACTTTCACAGTCTGTGTAGAATGAACATGTGTAACTTAAATGGCAGGTTTCTCTACTCTCTCCCCTGTGTGTTATAAATGTCATACCTACCTGTATCGTATATACATGCATTTATTTGTATATATTTTGAGATTTTGAGGCAAATGATTATTTTCATTGTTAATCTGAAGTTTATGAACATCATTTGTTTTCAGAAAAACTCTAAATTAAATTTGTCTTAACTGATAAAAAATTATACATATTCATGACATATCATGTGAAATTTTGATATGTATATATATATACACACATATATATACACACATATATATGTATATATATATATACATATATACATATGTGTATAAATATATACTTTGTATGTTTAAGTTGAATAAAATGTCCTAAACATTGATCATTTTGTTTTGAGTGGTAAAAGCATTCACAGTCCTTTCTTCTAACTTTTTGAGTTCTTCACTACATAATTGAGACCCATGGTCATCCTGGTGTGCAATAACACTCCAGAATTTTCTGCTCCTCTCTATCATTTAGAAACTCTAAGCACTGATTAGTGACATTTCAGCCTTCCTGATGCCCATTTCCACTAGATTCTGGCAACTTTCTATTCTACTCCTGACTTCAGTCAGGTCAACTACGTGCCTCTAAAATGCCTATCCCTCATTACAAACAACAAATGCAGTTGGAAGAGCCCAAAAGACAAGCCTGTTGAATCTACCCAGCTGCTTATTACATTTAAAGTTCTTTGTTCCTCAGGTTCCACTTTCTGCACAAAAAATTCTCTCAGACAGGCAAAATAATAATTACTTTAATTTTTCTTTGTCTAGAAATGTCTTTATTTAGTAACAATTTCCAAGAGGTATTTGGACTGGAAAAATTCTAAGATGAACATTCTATTTTCTTCAGAACTCACGAATCACTGCGCTTCCTTCTCTGGGTTATGTGGAACTGGAGTGAAAGGATTAGGAATTCCCGGTGGTGTTCTCAGTGTTATGGATCCATTTTTCTGTGGGTAGCCTCTTGATGTTTGATTGTTTCGTGATGTTGGGGTTCATTCAGCATCTTCCATTTGTGTTTGTGACTGTGGTCAAGTTTCAGGACAGGACTAGCACTGCTTCAGAAAGTGTCCCCTGACTCTACAATCCCTCTAGCTCTGTTCTCTTCCTCTGTTCTCTTCCTCTGCCCTCAGAATGGCTGTCTCTTTCCCTTACCAGTTCTATTTTAGAAATCTGACAATTCTTTATTTTCACTTCAGAAATTTGATAGTTTTGTTTTGAAGTTTTCTGTTGGTTCTTTTTCACATTTTTAATTTTGTTAAAGTTTTTTCTATGACCTTCATTTTAAGGATGCTCAACATTATTTCTTGTAGTGGCTTTCAATAGCTACTTTAAAATCTTGCCAGATGATGTCAACATTTGTATTAACTTATAATTTGTAGTCACACGATGGTCACAATTTAATAATTCTTCAAATTTTGGGGTGCATCCTGGAAATATCAGTATGATATTATAAGATTCAGGTCTAGTTTAAATCCTCCAGAAAGTGTTGAAATTTTGTTTTAATTCGTGTTTGACTTCATTAGGTTCAGTCTGCGGGTTATAAATCACTCTTATGTTCTGTCTTTGGTTTTCAAAACATTGGCAGTAGTATTCAGATCCATCCCACTGGAATGTCACTTTAGGTCAGGGTTGGGGAGTTTCTTCAGACTTCTCTAGATTATTCTCGAAGTCATGAGATGCCATTAGCATGAATCAAAAGCATTTGAATGTTGAAATGAGTCCAAGCTCTTCATAAATAGACTTCCTTTATCCGACTTCTCAGTCTCAAGCATCATGTTGATACTAAGTGACCCTCTGTAGCTTATGACCCTCTAGCCAGAAACCTGAAATTCCATCCCTTCACTGTTGCAATGGGAAGAAGCCAGAGAGAGAGAAGAAAGCCATGGCGTTCGGACCCTTTGAGCCTGCTACCTCAGCAGGAGGAAGCTGCCGCTCACTAGCTGCAGGTCCTTCTGATCTCCACTTACTGGCGGTTTCCACTGCTGCCTTTGGTGGGCTATTGGGGTCTGAGGGCTGGAGCAAAAGGGAAAAGAACCTGACAGGGCTGCATCCACTGTCTGTTCCTTAGATCAAAACTAGAAAGGCTTTTGCCCCAGCATCTCTGCAGCAGCGTTAACTTCCTAGTTCGGGTTCTGACAGCAGAGAGAGCAAAGGCAGTGGAGAAAATCACTACACAGATTCCATTCTGAGTAACTAGAAACTTATAATGCCAAGAAATACGGCATGTGTGCATGCACATACACTAAAGTCACAGCACTGTACACAGAGATTCACAAAGCAAAACTTTCAGAAAGAATTTAAACTTTTAAACAAAATTGTAGCATAGCGTATCAAACTCTAAGACCCCACTCTAGGGGAAGGCATCAAAGCTGCAATATTGAGGAACACCAGCGTTTAAAAAAATTAAGTCACCATGATGTCAGATGCATTAACTTGCTTCTTACCAAATGTATTATTCTGCCTGTGGTCATGTTCTCCTTTCCTGTGGTCTTCATATCTAATTCCTCCTGCTCCTCCTCTTCTTTCTATTTGGAAGAAATCTATCTCCTTGGTCCCCCAGCCCTCCTTCTGCTTCCTCAAAAAGTTATTTATTTATTTCATCGCATCGATGGTTTGCCCCCATGTATGTCTATGTAAGTGGAACTAGAGTTACAGACAGATGTGAGCTGCCATATAGTGCTGAGAATTGAACATAGGTCCTCTGGAAAAGCAGCCAGTTCTCCTAAATACTGAGACATCTCTCAAGTCCCTCCTTTTCTTCTTGCTACCTTCATAGCACCTTTCCTAGACTCAATATAGCTTTCTTTTTTTAATTCCAAGGAGCAGTAAATAGGCCTAATGTCAGCAAGGGAATAGAAGATTTGGAAAGAATAGCTTCAAAGTGATCATATGTTTTTATAGATGGCACTGCATTCAACAACAGAAAAGTATGTGCCCCTTTAAAGATCCTGTCAAATATTTAGAAAAGTAAACTTACAATAGACCATAAATCAGTTATTAGTTACTTCTAAAGCATGAACAATCTGACAATCCAATAATTGATAAGAGAGCATCTATCACTTGCTTAGAGCCCTGGCCTCAATGAACAAATTAAATAGTATTCAAACTACTGTAAATATAATGGTTAGAAAAATCTGTCTTATCAAACAATGATAAGCAATTAAGAAATAGAGCTTTAGCTACAATGGCTCCTTTAGAAAGGAAATTGGCATAGCCCAGTGAAATTGAACTTGTTTATATCAACGGTCCCACAGGCCCACTTGTACACACATACTCTACAGTAAATATTGCGTCTGTACAATAAAATATACAATCAAGATAGTTTGCAGCAATGAAAGAAATTTAAAAACAAAAACAATAATAGTAACAAAAACAAGAGTCCAGATATCCATCAACAGTAGAAAATGTGATAAATAATACATGTTATAATGTGATAGTACATAGGAATCACACATAAGTCAGTTCTGTCTATGTAAAATCAAACAATAATAAAAGGCAGCACCATACTAAGGTCACATAGACAAATAAATCATCAGGGGCGCACATAAATCAGTAAGATAAAAGGCTAGGAAAGCATCATCTCTACCAGACACTGAAAACACATTTCAAAGGCTCTATCAATAAACTAGTGCAGTCCTGTTGCATGCCTAGGCAGAAAGATGAGTCAAACAAAACACAAAACCATGGAAAGACTCGTGTATATGTGTGGTATATGTGTACATTGACTATTTGATTCAAACAGCATTTCAAATCATTAAGATGAAGATTGGCCTCATAGTACTGAGATAAGTACTTAGTCACAGCAAAATACAAAGCTAGGGCATTTGCTGCACAGCAGGGGAACCTGGATTCCAATTCCCAGAACCTACATCAAAGCCTCATATTACAGAGCACATCTGTCCCCCAATGCTCCTAAGGTGATGGGGGAGGCAGAGACAGGGCCCACAGGAAGCTCTCAACCAGCTAGCCTAGCATGTGCATCAGACAACAAGAGACCTTGTCTGAAACAAGGTATAAGGTGTGCACTGATACCCAAGGTTGCTCTCTGGCCTTCGTGCCATGGCAAGAACATGTCCATACTTGCATTCTGACATACATACATGAAGACACATTTTAAAACACAAAATTGATCTATAGTTCACACTGTATCACCAGACACATTTTAAAAAATTAGGGGGTTAGGGATTTAGCTCAGTGGTAGAGCGCTTGCCTATCAAGCACAAGGTCCTGGGTTCAGTCCTCAGCTCCAGTTTAAAAAAAAAATTCAGGAACTCCATGTAAAATAAATCTTGTAAATCATGGGTTAATTCATTTATAACTTAGTGTATCTATGCAGCTATTCAAAATCCAGAGGAAGTAGAAGAGAAAGCTAGTAAGTTTCACACAGAGAGACTGAAATTTTATAGCACACCTTAAGAGTTAAGTCCAGGGAGGGCCAGCTGACAACCGGAAGCAAACATCGCTTCTCTGTGTTGTCCCCATGTCAGGGCTGGTGACAGAGCCCAGAGCCTCACACTCAGTCACTGTGATGGAGGTTTCCTCAACAAGGGCAGATGGAGTGAAATAGTCTCAGTGCATCCTATAAACAAAAGGCTAAAAACTAATAATTAAAGAAATCTTAAAGTTGAGGGACAAGGGGTCAAAGTTCTAAGAGTACTCTGCAAAAGACAGAAATGATTCACACATGGAACAATAGTAAAAGGTCCTGAAGCTACTGGAAAAATTCCAAATCCAATTATAATGAGATTCATGAATAAAAGCAACTCATGTATTTTACTTATCAAACTGACTAAACAATAAGTATCAAAAAACATTCTGCTCACTGGCCCTGGGGTAGCGAGCACGTTCATATATTACTGGTGAAAATATGTAACTGCCACAGGCCCTCTGGAGTATTTGTCAAATTACATATCTACTTGTCTTTTGGCCCAACAAAGACCTAGAAAGTTACACTGAAGATTCCAGCCACATAACACAGATGCACAGGGTTGTTAACTGCACTACTTGAAACAACCTAAGTGTACACAGTTGTGAGTGTAGTTGAACATGCCACGTCCACTCAAAATAATAATTCATAGTTGTTAACAGAGAAGATGATTCACAGATTGATAGAGTGTGACTTTTAGAATGTATTTCTGAGAAAAATATCCAAGTTTGAAAGAGTTCCTATAGCAAATTGTCATTAGTATTTAAGAGGAAACAATATAAAAAACATGTGTTTTCTCATTCTTGTAAAAGAAAGTTAACTGCAGGAAATGAATGTAAAAACTGTTTTTAAAAAGGAGCTTGCACTCTGAAATCAACATAGAAGGAAGAGAATGCTACTCCCTTATGAAAATTGCAATTTTTTTTTATTTGTGTGTGTGTGTGTGTGTGTGTGTGTGCATGCTCATGCATACATGCCCATACATGTGTGTGCTCCCATATGTGGGTGGGGACATGTGTGATAATGCACATGTGTGAAGTCAGAGGAAAACTGTTGGGAGTTGGTTTGTTCCATGCAAATACAGGGGGTTGAACTCAGGTCCTTGAGCTTAATGGCTAGTACCTTTAATCATAGAGCCATCTGGCAAGCACACGAATGTAGTTCTATAGATCTTGTTTTGTGTAGCTTTGCATTTAAGAACCATACGTATTTCTTGTGCTCCAATAATAAACAATGGAAATCATACGAGATGTAGGAAACTTGAATGGCATGAGACAAAACTTCAAATACACACACACACACACACACACACACACACACACACACACGTGTACATATCGCCACTGTGAAATGAACAAGAAGAAAACTTACTTCAAGAAAACTATAGACTATGTACTGTCAGCCTAAAACCAGATAGAAATGTCCACAAATATTTATTGCTTGTTAATATTTTTTTCATGAAGACAGAGATTAGCAATACATAAATTAATTTATGTGCAGATGAGAAGTGAACAAATAGGCAAACATATTTAAATAAACAAGAGCCAGGGTATTCATTTATTAGAGTATTTAACTATGAATAAGGATGGGGAACAACCAAAATGGATCCTCTAATGTTAAACTGAATCAGATGTATTGATATGAAGTGTGTGTGTGTGTGTGTGTGTGTGTGTGTGTGTGTGTGTGTGTGTGTGTGTGCATGTGTGGTGCATGTGTGGTGCATGTGCATGCTTGCATGCAAGTGCACACGTGTGCATATATTTTTCCTAGCTTTTCTGTGGAGTAGCCATGAAGAACATTAGTCAAAGAACTGAAAGTAACCAATATTTGGACTTAAGCTTCTAAATGTCATTCTTTAATAACATGGAAACAAAGCTCCTTGAAAAAAAAAATATAGTAGTTTGCAGGAATTGGTAGAAACAAGTAACAAAAGAACCTGTAATTTTTTTCAGTGCCAGAATATAAAGAATTGCCTAGAATGCCCTAGGATAACCTTAAAGAACACAGACGCCATCTGTAGCAGGAATCTTAAAGAGTCTTATTAATAAAATCAAACCTGGGGCCAGCTATTGGTGTGAACGCTGGAAGATCAGAGAAGCAGAACAAGCCACAGCTACCTCACCTCACCAGTTCCTCAGCTGATCTTGTTTCCTCAGACTGCAAGCTTCTGAGTCCTCATCCAGAATGGATCTCAGCTGAACTGTGCTGCTCCAAAACCTAAAAGCTTAACCAGCCAAATGCTTAACCAGCCAAATGCTGCTAGTTTCTGGTCTTCACGCCTTATATAATCTTTCTGCTTTCTACCATCACTTTCTGGGATTAAAGGCTGGATTTCTGGGATTAAAGGTGCATGTCACCATGCCTGGCTGTTTCTAATGTGGCCTTGAACTCAGAGATCCAGAGGTATTTCTGTCTCTGAAATGCTAGGATTAAAGGCATGTGCTACCACTGCCTATCCTCATGTTTAATATTGTGGCCGTCCTGTCCTCTGACCCCAGATAAGTTTATTTCAGGGAATACACAATATTTCGGGGAACACAATACCACCACATTTCCCCTGTTTTTGTCTAAAATTTTAAAAAGCTTATAACTAATACAAGAAAAATCATATCCAATAAGTATATACAATATACATAGTCAAGATTACATTAATGATGTCTAGTCCATTAACATTTGACAAATTCAGGTGAAAAACTCCATTATATATCACAATGTCCAGTCTAGTAACATTTGATAAACTCAGACAAAAAAAATTCATTACTTATCCTATTTAAAACAAGTAGTTCCTTTTTAAAAGTAGATTAAAAAACTGAATTTTTTTTCTTATCATATTCATATTCTCTTTTTTCTTTTCATAAAAGTTTCAATAATCTACCTTTTGTCATTTTTAAATCTTTCCCTTTTTCTTTTTAGTGTAGATTCAATGATCTACCCATTTATCCTATTATTTCTTTATCTTTTTTCTCAGGGTAGATTCAGTGATCTACCTCATATCTATATTCTTCATAGTTGTGGGATCCTGTCATCTTTTTTGAAGATTTCAAAGTTGATATTAGGCATGGTCATGGTTCCCTTTAGATTCCCTTTAGAATGCCCTAGGATGACCTTAAAGAACACAGACGCCATCCCCATGAAAGTTGTATGACAACATGATGGAACAAGATGAACATTGGATCGGCATACTTTCAGTGCAATAAATACTTAGGCTCACTGCTCATACTGTTTCTCATATAGTGAAGAGGTGGAAAGAATTCCTGAGTATTGTCCAAAAAGATCAACAAAGAACCCCAAGATTCAGTCTGTAGGGTCAATGGGGATACAAAGCTACTGTGTATAATATATTCATGTCTCTCTGCATTGGAACCTAGAATAGGAAAAATGACTGAAGTACTAGCAGAAAATAAGTGGTAAAATCTGAAATGTGTTATACCTTTCCAATGTTAGCTTCCTGACTTTGATAAGGGAATTATGTACAATTTTGATTTTGCAGAAGTTGAGGTAAGAACATTCTGTATAGAAGCACTCTGAAGTCATTCTGTAGCATTTCATTAAGTCTAAAATCATTTCTTAGTAAAAATGTTCAAAGAAAAGATATATATCAAGTCGCAGCGTTTTCAGTTAGACCATTAAAAAAATCCAAATAGAATGATAAGTAGAAAAGTCTAGAAGGGACATTTGAGGGTGATAACATGAGAAAAGGGCTGAGGAGGGGCACTGAGGTTGTGTAAAAGTAACTTTAATGTTTTTTAAATGAGAATGAAAACATGAACATTCATTGTAATGTGATTGCTTTGAAGCTTAATAAAAGAAAGTGTTTGAATCCTGCAATATTTTAATAAATATAAATGAATGAGATTATAGCCAAAATAGAAATGGTTTACATGAGGAGCACACACCTTTGCATCAATTTGAGCACCTACCACTGAACAAGAACATGCCTAAAAGGCTCTGGGTGTGACTATATGATGTGCTGGCACGGCTTGCTCTGTGTGGAGGTCCCTCATATGAACAGGCTTGTCTTTGAAGACAGAACAATATTTGTAATGGTGCAGCCTAGCTCTGGGTGAAGAGTCTGTGGAGAAAGGAGGCTAGAGGTGTGTTTGCCTGTGGATACAATCTGAAGAAAAGCAAAAGGAAGAGAGTCTTTTGGGGCACATCCCAGGAGGGGCAGCAAAGATGGAAAATCTTGCACTAACTCTAAAGATACACAATCAAAACAAAATTAAATTGTGTCAGTATTGATTGGGTTAAATTTGTCATGGGTAGATCTTATTATCAGTCAACATGTTTTGGTGTCAAATAAAAAAGAATTGCAGAAAAGACAAAAACTAGACTTTTAAACCAGAAGAATAGTAATAAAGTAGAAAGCATATTTTGTTTCACCCTAATTGCTTGCATTAGTCATTAATTTGATTTTTTATTTTATTATGATTTATGATGCTAAAATATTAAGACTCCTTTCCAGGTGTCTAACACTATCATGGAAAATGTTTCACCTTCAAGGAGTTAATATTTTGTTTAAATTGGATGCACATGGTTTTAGTTTGCACAGAACTCTATGTATAAATCAGACCACAGAATGCCCATGAGCACCACAAAATCATGTGGACTCTGGGATTCCCTGGAGTATGATTATTTGCAATTTCCTGAGTCTGAGTTGACACTTTTATCACTGATAGAAGGTTCAGAGGGTAACTATATCCCAAATGATATGGGAAAATACATTTAAACCTACAGGAACATGCACCTGAATCTTTTTGGTAATATTTCCTCCCCTTTAGGGGACATAATTTTAAGAAACAAACTTCTTTATGACAAGATTTACATTAAAACAGTGATAAAAATTCCATTCACAAGAAAGAGACAATTAGCCACCAACTTGCTTGATACTGTCTTCATTGTTAAGGTCACTATTATAAGAAGTTAGTTATTAGCTAAGCAGTGTCCCTGATAAAGCAGCTGACCTCTGTCAAGTTTACCAAATCCTGCATGTGGGTGGGTACAGACCACATCAAAGAAACCACCAGTGGAACCTTCATTTCTCACCAAAATTGACCCTTGATGGAAAAACAACAAACACTGACATTTCTCCTCTTGTTCTTGCAGCTATCCACACATTCAGGAATAGAATTCTGAGTGGAAAATCTTAGTCCATTCATAATGCATTTGATTTCTGAAAAGATAGTTATCTGAGTGCAGTACAATGAAAGAAGTGGGTGATGAATCTGGTTAATACAATTCTGGGCTCCAGTGAGTCATGATTTCAGTGGCTCCATAGACCTTCTCCAATGGACTTGACTCAGATGGCACCTTTGTTAAAAGCAAGCATTCAAGCATCCAGGGGTCTCATTTTGAAGGACACTATTCATTTGTTGATGTTTTTGAGGTGCTTTAAGCAACAACACTTTCACTCCTTACTTTGTTTGCTGTTCTGTAGGCCTTAGGATCACTCTGTTCTCGGACTAGTCAGATCACTTTCCAAGTAGTCAGCTCTGCCACAGGAAAGCATTGTTCTGGGGACCCTCCTTTGCCTGTCTCACAGCATGCTGAGATGCCATATCATGAGGCCATGGATAGCTCTGACTGGCAGTGCCTCTTCTAATGTTCTGCCTCTGCCCACTCTGACTCCAAGAACACAGATATGGCCGACTTATCTCCTCCAGCTGCACAAATTCCTTCTCCATGTCCTTTTAGCCGTTACCACAAAATTAGGACACAAATTGAAATTCCAGCCTCTCTCCTTAATAGGCCAATGATCTATTTCCCAGAAGTGTGATGAATGCTATAAGGACTGAACGATCGTGTGCACGTAAAGCATCAAGCTGGACCTTGGTCTCAAAATCAGCCCTCAGTGAACTCTACTGCCATTGCTAATGCTGCATTTTCCCTGTGCTCAGAAAACACAACATGGCTCTGCTGCCCTTGCATAACTGCTCACTGTACATCCTTCAAGGCTTCCTGCTTCATACCTGCTCTCAGTCTGGGTGAGGCAGAGGGCAAGGGAATGCTGCCACCTTCCACATTCAATCTGGAACAGGCTTTATCTCTTTCATTGTGGGGATTTTCCCCCAGGCTCTTTTTGTTGCCTATTGCCTAGCTTATTCTGCCTCCCTTTTGTGTTGTTCTCGCTTCTATAGGGGAGTAGAGTTGCCCTATTTACAAGAGTAGCTGTCACCATGGCAACTTGGTATTTTGATACAGGCACGAAACAATTCTCAGAGAAAAATAGGTCCTTTATTTTTCAACTTTAGCGTGTAGATGTATGGGAATCAAAATACTTGCCTGACATTATATAGCTGGTTCAAATGTCAAAGCAAAGAAGCAAGTTTTGTTGATATTTTAAATAAGTATTGAGCAGCCACAGCACGCCATCAATTGAGCAGAACATTCTCACAATTAATTTCTGCTTCCAAGACACTCATGCCTGAAGGCAACGTGGCATACACTTCAGTGAACTTGTTCTGTGAATGAAAAAATGGGTGCTCATGGTTGGACAAAGATTTGTTGTACTCACTCACACTGCTAAAAGCACTGAGCAATGCCATTTAGAGTTTCCACGGATTCCTGAGAGGGGACAAGACAGAAAATTGGGAAATGGTCCTGTTAATGATCAGAGGATTGTGATTTGTGTATGCATCTCTTACACAATTGATATGTAGCAAAAAGCCACTGGTTTTGAATATTGAATGCCTACTGTGTGCCACATTCCTTACCATGAGCTGCCAACACAGAAGAATGGGCTTCTAGCTTTGGTGCTTTCATTTGGTAAAGAAAAAAATAAGTACTATACAATGTCATATATTGCCATAGACTCAAGATGGTTCTCAACCTTCCTACCCTGCGACCCTTTAATACAGTTGCTCATGTTATAGTGACCCCCAAGCATAAAATTATTTTCATTGCTACTTTATAACTGTAGTTTTGCTACTGTTATAAATCATAATGCGGAGATGTGATATTCAGAATATCTGATATTTGACCCCTGTGAAAGGGACTTTTGACACCCGCCCCCAAAGATGTCACACCCCACAGGTTGAGAACCACTGCCTTAGAGTCTAGCTGGAGAAAAGAACACAGGACAAGGAAGGTGAGCAGATGGTATGCCAGGGTAGGGAGCTGCTCCCCTAGACCCTGCAGAGACCACTGTGTAGCATTTCCCAGAACAAGTGAGCCTGCTAATTAAGGGCCTTGGACAGCCCACCAGCCCACCAACCCACCAGGTCCTGGGGCTGGAGTTCCTCTGTGGGACAACAGTCCCTCTGATAGAGGTGCCTGCTTTCCTGTGAAACCACTTACTCAGAGCTTCAGTTCCCACTCACCCGCGTGCAGGCTTCCATTCATAACCTTATGTCGGTAGGCCTTGTCTGTGATGTTGCAGTGGTGTGACCTCTGATGACCCCCGGGAAGGAACCCCGCATACCTGTTTGTGCTGCACTGTCATCTTCATTGCCAGTTTCGTGTCCTGACTCATTCAGTCACTTCTTTCACTAGGAAGCAATGGGTATTATTCTGTTTTTGTACTGCCAAAGTTTCCTTTGATGCCTATTAAATAAATATCTCAGTAAAACAAAGGAGACATGATGTATTGCACCTGCCCAACAACGAAAAGCCTCTATACTACCGAGTATTTTCTTACACATTAGAGATGGCTAAACTAGAGAGGAGATACAAATTGCAATTTACTCCATTTGAGGGATATCTTTGAATTTTTACATATTATCAAGCTTGCAGAGGAGTTGTATGATTTTAGAAGACAGCATATAGTACTGAAACAGATTTCTAACTTATATTTTGCCACAATTGCTTAACATTCTCTTCCCATATTTTTCTCTGCACATACACAGTCAGGACCCCCCGCCCCCAATTCCATGGAGAATTGTTTCAGGGACTGTCATGGATACTATAATGGTTAGTACTAACTCTCATGTTGGCAAAATCTAGAATTACATGGGAGATAGGCATCTGCATATGCCTGTGGGATATTATCTTGATTGCATTAATTGGGGTTTGTTAATACAGTTGAGTCCACAGATACCAAGGGCTCACAGACAGAGGGCAGGTGGCACGTGGCACTTGTGGACGCATGGAATGAACAAACACAAATCTCTTTCTGAACCACTTGTTAAGTTGCATACATCATGCCCTTTCACTGTTAAATATTGATGTCAAATTTCTCTTCCAGAAGGACATAGTTTTACTATAATTACAGCATACTAATAAAATAAGCATAAGCATATGGATACAAATTGACATAAAAGCAGCAGTGGTTTTCAGACTTCATCAGTTGTAGCAATGCTGTTACTTCCAGCTATTTCCCCTAGGCTGGGATCCAATCAGGTATCACGAGTACATGAATGTATCATGTCCTTTTAGAACCAGTCCCCAGCCCATGTTTGTCCTTGTTCATCATGGCATTTTAAGGAGTTTAGGAAAGCTCTTTGGAGTGAGTGTGATGCCTCTTCATTATTTTATCTGGGTTTAGTTGGGTTCTTGCGGCCAGGAATCTTACAGAAATGCAGATACATCTTATATATCCAGAGGTACATTATTTCAGATTATTGCCATGTTGGGGAAGCTTACTTGGGTTGCTTTGTTAAGGCAATCTCTGTCAGGTTTTTCCACTGAGGGCCCCATTTTCCCGTTTGTGATTGACGGGCCACTAAATACATATAGACACCTATTTATACAGTTAGAGAGTCAGGAACATATAGGTATAAAGGCAAGACAGTTAGAGAAATGATAGATTGGGGGTGCTGAAAAGATCAACCATTTGAAAGTATTGATTACCAAAATCAGCACATGATAAAAAAAAAAAATTAAACCAGATGTCCTGTATCTATTCAAGAAGTCAAATTCTTAGTAAAAAACAAATTTCTACATAGAAAGTATCACACACAAACATGTGTACACATGAATACATTCATATGGTCTACTGGTTCTGTCTATTGATAATTATTACCTTTTTGATTAGTGTTGATTGGTGTTTGTCAATTAGTTAATGCTTTCAAAGAACCAAGCTGTAACTTTATTGATTGTCTAATTTCTAAACTTGAACCTGTGCTTGATTTATTCAATTTCACTTTTTAATACTTTTTTTAATTCCTTAAGGATTTCATACAATGTTTCTTTATCACATTGGTCCCACTCCTACCCCTCCCATATCTACCCTAACCTCCTGAAATACCCATCTTCATGTTCTTCCTCTGTCCCATCCTGTGGATTCTAATCTATGCCCAAATACTCCAGGGTATGAGGCCTGCCTTGGATGATATGTTGGCCTACCTAGGGTCACACCCTAGAGAAAACTGACTCTTCCTCTCTCTGTAGATACCCAATGTCAATAGCACCCTAGCTAGGGGTGGACCAAAAGTCCACCTCTATACCTCCATGATGACTTTTTCTCTGGGTAGGATTTGCTTGGGTCTTGTACATGCTATTCCAATTGCTCTGTGTTCATCTCTGACCTGCTGTGTCTGGAGAGCACTATGCATGTTGGCTAGTGATGAGTCTCTGTTAATCACCATCTACTGCCAAGAGAAGCTTCTCTGATGACTGCTGAAATTCAAGCTATCTTTATTTGGTATTAAAACTTAAATAATGGATTTACAGTCTTTTTTCTAATTTAGAAACATTGAAATCTATACATGTTTTTATAAGCTGTTTTATATGAATCCCCCAAATTTTGACATTCCATTATTTTAAAATCCGATTTTTTTTCCTTTTTTGGGGGGGCGGGGGCGGGTTTTTGAGACAGGGTTTCTCTGTGTAGCTTTGTGTCTTTCCTGGATCTCGCTCTGTAGACAAGGCTGGCCTCAAACTCACAGAGATCTGCCTGCCTCTGCCTCCTGAGTACTGGGATTAAAGGCATGCACCACCACTGCCTGGCTCTAATGTTGTTTCTTGTGATGTGTGATATCTTGATCTTGTGATTTCTTTGACAATGGATCACTTAGAAATTAGATCCTTCCAAACATTTAGAGTTTTATAATACGTCATTGCTTTCTTTCAGTAAAATTTGTTATAGTGGGAAATAATCTAAAATATGTTCATCTTTTGAAATTTGTTAAGAGTTGTTCTATGATGTGTCATATACTTTGCCTAGCTAAATATTCCCTATAAAGTTATGAGGAATATGTGCTGGAAAGTTTTGCTGTTCTATAAATGTCATTTCATCTGTGATTTTCAAGTGCTAAGCAATTCTTCTAAACAGTTATTGATGTTTCCTTTACTTGTTCTGCCCATGACATAGAAAAATGCTAAAATCAACTTATCTAATTAGTACATTTCTTTTTATTTTCATCAATGCTTGATTCATTTGGTGAAGAGGTAGGTATTTAAGAGTTTTTTCTCTTGATGAATTTACTAATTGTTCATCACAATGAAGCCCTCCTTTTTCTTGGCAAATATGTGTGTTTTGAACATGATTTATGTATTTATTTGTTTACTTGTTTGTTTATTTATTTATTGTTTTTGAGACAGGATCTCACTGCATAATCCTGGCTGGCCTGAAACTGCCTGTATAGACCAAGAATATATTGAACACACAGAACTTGTTCGGTCATTGCTTCCTAAGTACTAGAATTAGGTGTGTGCTCCCCATACCTGGCCCTTCAACCAAATGTTTGCTGATACTAAATTTCCTAGTCGGATTATGTGATGAATAGCTTCTCTTGCCTTTAAAGTGTGTCAACAACAGGACAGAAGTTAGGCCTTTCTGCTTGATTCTTTGGATACTCTCTGCCTTCTGAAGAAAGTAGTTTGTCTAGCTACACCAATGTCAACATTGACCGAGTTTCATCGCCTGCCATGGTGATTTCTGTCTATTCTTCATCTATTTTCATTTGAATTCATCTTTCTCTTGCATCCCTTTCAAGTCAAACAAATAATTTTCAGTGTGTAAGTTTATTAGTTAGGGTTTTCATTGCTGTGAAGAGACACCATGATCAGAGCAACTCTTTTTTTTTTCTCCTCTTGGATTTCTTTATTTATTTTAATTAGCATACAAAGACATGGATTTAATTGTGACTTTTTTCTTTGTATTTATTCTATGTGTCTTTTACATCATGTATCTTGATCCCATTCATTTCCCCATCCCTTCACATCCAACCTCCTGCACACATGCCCAATTTAAGAGAAAAGAGGAAATACAATTAAAGGGAAAACATTTACAGTCTTGTCCTGGAAGCTGCAGTGTGACACAGTGAGTCACACAGAAAACCCCTTTTTCATATCTTTACTTGCAAGTGTTCATTGCAAAGAGTCATTGGTCTGGTTCGAGGTCTCCGATTTCTACTACCCTATCAATGTTGGGCCCTCACTAGGGCTCCTCTTAGATATCCCATTGTTATCCTGTGTTATGGAGATCCTGCAGCTTTAAGTTTACTGGTCAGGTCCCTTCACATGCTCCAGCAGATCATAGATTGAGTGGATGTTGGGGCGAGCCAAATCATAACCCTAGAACTGGGCCTGGGTAGTTGTAGAGTTGGTTCACCAACCGGTTCCCCGCTGTCTTCACTGCCAGAGTAAGTTCTCCAGCACTGCCCTAGATATTTCACCTCTTGCAGCAACTGGGGGTGGGCATTATTCTGCTTTCATGCCTTTGGGGTCAGCTCTCCCACACCTGCACTATTAGGGCCAACTCTGTTGTGTTGGCCAGGCAAGGTACAGGAGCCACTCTCCTGAGTACCGCAGCTGGTGAGAAGTAGGGACAGCTCTCCCACTCTCATGACCCCAGGGCCAGCCCCTCTACTTGTCTCAGGCATTGTGGGTGGGAGGTAGGGGGACAGGCATCTCTCCTCTGCCCATGCTACCACATGTCAGATGAATAATGGGGACAACTCTCCTTTGCTTATAATACTGGGGCTTGGTCACCCTCACTTCTGACCACCTGGCAGCTCTGCTATGCTGCCTAGGTGAGGGGTAGGGCCTGTTTCCTGAGTGATACATCTGGTAAGGGGAAAGGTTTTGTCTGTTGCACACAGTAAGGGGTGAGGGATAAAGAGGTGCCTGTCACCCTCCCACATTGCCACATAACTGACAGGTAATGGGGACAACTTTCCCGTGCTTGCAACCTTAAGGCTGGCTCACCCACACCTCTGCCTATAAGGTTGGCTCTATTGTGTTACCCAGGTGAGGTGCAGGGCCTGCTCTCCCAAGTGTTGCAGCTGGTGGGGGTCAGGGCTAGCTCTCCAGGTGGAGGGGAGTGTCTCTCACCTGCCCATGCTGCCACAAAACAGACCACAGCAATTATTATAAAGAAAACACTTAATTGGGATGTCTTGCTTACAGTTTTGGAGGTTCAGTCCATTATCATCATAATGGGGAGCATGGAGGTGTGCAGGCAGCCATGGTTCTGGTGCAGCTGAGAGTTCTACATCTTGCAGGCAACAGGAAGTGAACTGAGACCCTGGGCAGTATCCTGAGTATAGGGAACCTTAAAGCCCACCCCAACAGTGACACACTTCCTCCAACAAGGCCATATCCACTCCAACAAAGCCATACCTCCTAATAGTACCACTCCCTATGAGATAATGGGGGTCAAAAACATCCAAACTACTACAGTAAGTTTAATTTCTCTTTGGCACTTTTAGTGGGAACTGCTGGAATTAGAGAATGAATCTTTAACTTACCACAGTATACCTTGAGTCAATATTCAAGTTCATTCAAAATATAAATCATTTCAACTACATAGTTTTGTACACCAACCATTTTTTGTTCTAATGTTTTCATATGCTTTAAGTTTGCATATATTATAATCTCTGTTAGCTAATTTTTTTTTTTGAGCTGAGGATTGAACTCAGGGCCTTGTGCTTGCTAGGCAAGCGCTCTACCACTGAGCTAAATCTCCAACCCGATAATTTCAATTTTTAATTAATTATTTGAGTTGGCATAGTTATAGGTTTCATTTCAGAATGTTCATGTGTGTCTGTTTTATTATCTATAGACATGTAGTATTTTCAATAATTCTATTTTTAAGACTTATTTTTTATTTATTTGCAAATGTGACTGTTTTCTACATGTTTTCAATTGCCCATGGAACTCAGAAAGGGCATTTGATCCCTTGGATCTGGAGTTCGAAGTACTTATGAGCTGCCCAATGCTGGTGCTGAGACTCAGTCTCTGGTCCTATGGAGGATCAGCAAGGGTTCTAAGCCACTAAGCCATGTCTCCTGCTCTAAATTATTTTTTGAAGACACAAATGAAGGAAAAATACAAATTTGTATGTTTTACCAAAATTCTCATTCCCAGTTCCTATTGTCCACTGGGTCTGAGTTGCCCTATGCTTCCTTCGGCCTGAAAATTTCCCTTTAGCACATTCTGTATAAGTGTTACAGCTTGGATGGAAAGGTATTTTGGCAGTAGGGAGCCAAGGAATAGCAGAAAGTCACACCACACAGCAAGCCTCAAACAAGAGATTTATTGGGAAGGAAAAGAGCAGGAGGGGGGCACCTCTCCTAGGGTGAGAACATCAAGGGAGTGAGCAGAAGGCAGGGCTTACAGAGAGTTTCTTGGGGGGCGGGGACAGTAGAACAATTCAGGGTGAAGCTTTCTAGAGTAGGGATTGATGGAATTTCAAGTCCAGAGCTTGGGCTTTTTATTCTTTAGGGCAGAGGCTGGGTCCAGCTGTTAAGACAGAGTGCTCTGTGGGTAGAATCTGGCAGTTGGAGGTCCCCAGGGGAGGGGCCTCATGTGCCTTGAAGGGTTTACATTCCCCCTTTTTTTGTTGATTATTGGTAAACAATCAGGTTATAGAAGAAGTGGGGTGATGTTATCATATTCTGCTGAATCCAGACATCGAAATCCTTTGGGTGCACTTGACATTCACTAGGAGGGTATAATAGGGAATTTCTGGCCTCCAGCTCCATAGCTAGTGACCAGTAATCCTGTAATATCAACTGATTAAAGTTTGGCTAGACATATTTTTGATCTGTTGTTGAAGAGATACAGATGGGAAGTTTATAAGGCAGGGTACAACTAGTAGGGTTAAGAAAAAAAGAAGAAAAGGGGTTGAAAAAGGTAATATCCAGCCCCACATTGGACTGCAATGAGCCACTGGCCAGAGGCATCAGCCTGTTTCTTACATTTTTGGAGATCCATCTGGAGTTGTCGGATCTTGTCTTTTACTCCACCTGACTGGATGACAGAAAAGCATTCCTCCCTGTGAAGGAGAGAAAGACCACCTTCCTGTGTTGTCAGTAAATCTAATCCTCGCTGATTTTGTAGCACTACGGTAGTCAGCGAGTCTATTTGGCCCTGGAGTGTAAGGATGGTCTGAGCCACCTCTCTGAGATCCTAGATGAACTGAGAGGAAAATCAAGAGTAAACAGGTAGGGAAGTAAGCAGTCCCACTGTAACAGGGGCAAAACCAGTGGTTACCCAGGACAGTAGTCTAGTAAGAGAGGGAAGGACCTGAACTGCTCCTTTGTTATTTCATACTGCTTGGGTTCTTCACCTGGTACCACCCATATTTTTGGAGAAAGGAACACCAGAGCACATGTCCTGGACCACCCACCCGGTAGGTAGGTAGACAG
Source organism: Onychomys torridus (assembly GCF_903995425.1). Classification (NCBI taxonomy): domain Eukaryota; kingdom Metazoa; phylum Chordata; class Mammalia; order Rodentia; family Cricetidae; genus Onychomys; species Onychomys torridus. The sequence goes on from NC_050455.1 coordinate 7,192,892, forward strand.
CAATAAACTTGGGTGCTGCAGATAATCTAGGCATTGCGACTGTCTGGGCATAGGGGCTGGATGGTAACACTAAGGGTTAATGTATTATTATGGTCTGTGGAATAACGTGTACCCACACAAGCATGTTCTTGAGGAGTTAAAGCAGTCTTGAAACAAAGGAGAGAGATGTGGGAGTGATAAGCGGTGGTAGTGATATTTGACTCAGAGCAGTTAACAAGCAGCAAGGTAAAAGAATCTAATAGGCCAATGAGTGAAGCCACAAATGGTGGTCCTGAGTTTGGCCCAGGAAGGACATACAGCCAGAACTCTCCAAAGCAGTCATCCAAAGCATTATTCAATAGCTGATAAACAGAGGTTAAGGTCTGAAATAAAAGTTGGAATGAGAGGGAGGTGGGATCAATATCATGTTAAAGGGGTGACATTGGGGATGTAAGGACCTTTGGGGAGCTTTGGACTTCTTCTACTGTGCCTATACCTGGAGTTTTGACAGAGTAGGATTAGGGATGTGTACCCTCTGTATTTTGATTGTGCCTAATGGGCTGCTGTTATAAGTGCTATAGTAAAGTTTGCCAATGACCCCTCTCTCCCATCTGCGGTGCCATGGGTAATTAATTAGAATATAAAAGATTGGTCATTTTTGCATAAAAGGTAGAGGGGAAAGAAATCTGCAACATCTTCCATTACCTTAAATCACTTTCTTATCCTTTTTGAACTTTCATTTACATGCCTTAAACTATTTTCCTATACCTTCAGAACTTTCTTTAGCTTTTGTATCCTTGGACCTTTATACGCTTTCTTAGACCCTCAGAACTTATTAGAGCGTTCACATCCTCAGACCTTGAGAACACTTACTTAGATAGACCCTCATTGCAGATGTGCTACATTTTCATTTCTCTTTGGGAACTTCAGCCACACAGTGCCAAGTCCCAGCAAGTGCCATGCTCTCAACGACCCCAGCCACATCATGTCTTTTTAAACTAGTACCACCAAACGTTACAAAGTCTGGCTACCAGGATGAGGTACATTCTTGTATAAGTACATGGAGGTGCAGCTTTAATACCCTATCAAGCAAGCATTGCTTCTTAAATCTTATCATTAACCATGTTTTGTGATTTTTGTTTTCAGGACAGGAATTATACAAAAATAGAGAAAGCAGGCATGGGGTAAGCCCCATTGAAGAAGAGGTGAATAAGGGAGTTATAGGGGACTGAACCAGCCTTTGACAGCCTGAGACAGAGCAATTTCCTGACCCTATGAGGATGTGCTATTGGCTAGAGGTGGGGGTCTCCATATGGAAGAGCTAACTCAGATGGATATAGATAGGAAGAAACAGAGGAGGGGAGAGCAAGTTTAAACATAAAAGATGTTCAGATCATCTGTTTGCGCAGTGGCAGAAGTCGCCACCATTGAAAATCAAGCATGCCAATTCAGGCCATCGAACTGTGCTGAGGCCAAGCTGTTTGTAGTAACAGAGTGAAGCTTTAATAAAATCCAAGTCCATAGAGAAAAAGAGCAAGGATTGCAAAGTGATCTCTGCTGGAGGGAGTGTCTATAAGCTCCAAGTGGGAGCTGAGAGGCAAGAGAGAAGCTCAGGGGGCATAGGAAAGCTGCGAGATGGGGCTGAGAGACAGAGGGACAAGCTCACAGAGGCCCAGAAGGGCTTAAGGAAGCTGTGGGATGTAGCAGGTGGCTTCTTTTGGAGGCAAGGGAAGTCACTATATATATATACACCCAGGAGGGCACTAGGAGAGATATAACAGGGAGCTCTGACAGAAAGTAGGCAGGGAAAGGTCACAGGACCTGTAGCTTGTAGGCAGCTCCTAGGGGAAGGTAAGAAAGTTCCAGAAGGAGCTGAGAGGAACCATGGAGGACTGAAGGGGAAACTATCATGGTAACAAGAATTTCAACCAAGTCCATGCCCAAGAGGACTGAAAGATCTGTCAGAACAGAAATCACAGACCAAAGGCACTCCTTTCCATGTGATGGGGGCCCGGTAGGGTGAAAGGAAGCTGCCCAGCACTCTGTAAAAGTGAACAAAGCAGGGAGCTGTGTAGTGGCACTCACCCAGTTGAAGGGGAGAAACAAGTGGTTAGAGCAGGTGGAGGTGTGCAAGTGTCTTAGTAAGTAAAATTGCCCATGTGGTGGGGCCCTGAAGGGTGCAGAAGGGAGTATGTGCATGTAGTGGACAGCCCAAAAGGGCATAGCCAGGAGAGAGGACGCTTTCTGAGTAGGTGAGGGTAGATGGATGGTTACTTAAGGAGGAAAGAAATGCTGAAGATGACTCTGGAATCCGATTTGATGGCTGGCAAAACCCAGCAGAAGCAATGACCAATACATGCCTTAGCAGGGTCAGGTCAGCAACCTGGCTCAGTTTGAAATGTTGGGACATGAGCATTACTCCAAGGTAAGTGTAGTGTCCTTTACCAGTGCCACCTGAGAGAGAGAGAGAGAGAGAGAGAGAGAGAGAGAGAGAGAGAGAGAGAGAGAGAGAGAACTCTGGCAGGGAGTAGAGTGTGGAGACCCTTTATGTGAGGAGATGGAGTAGGTGGTGAAAAGAGATGACAGTGTGTGACGTGAAGGTTAATCATTTTTATTCATGTGTACGAAGTTCAGCTGAGCCCAGAGCACACAGGCAAGGTGCCCATCCTTCGAAAGTACACTCTATGTTTTGATAAGTATGCAATGGATACAAAGAAAGGTCCCAGTTGGTGACCCAGAACTTTCCAGGCGTAGCCCTCCTTTTCTGTAACCTGGAAAGAGGAGGGACCAGTTAAGTGCAGAAAATGTAGGGCCGGAGCCTGGAGGAGGGCCTGTTGAAGCTTATGAAATGGCTTGGTGATGGGCACAAGAGGTCTGTGTGAGGTGTCAAGGGCTGCCTCATATAGGGGATGGATAAGAAGAGAGAAAGAAGAAATCCAAGAGTGTAAGAATCTGGCCATCCCCAATAAGGATAGAATTTCACCCTTGGTGGTGGGAACTGTGAGTAGCTGAATTAAGTGTTTTCTATCTAGGGTAATGGCCAAGTGAGTTAGAGTACTAGCTAATCCCAGATTAGTAACCTGAGAGGTGGACAGCTGGACCTTAGAGGGTATGACCTTATGTCCCCAGCTGGACTGAAAGTTTAATAAGGTAGATGTGTCAGCCTGGCTAATTCGCAGAGGTTGACTACAAAGGAGAAGATTGGCTATGTATTGTATATGCTTGGATTTAGGAAGAGACAGAGAGAACAAATCAGAGGCCAGAGCCTGGTCAAATAGATGTGAGATGTCCTGGAACCCCTGGTGTAGGATAGTCCAGGACAGTTGTCTGGAAAGATGAATATCCAGGTCAATCCAAGGCAAAGATACTTTGTGACTGGGGATCTCAATGTGTGGAAAAGAAGGCATCCTTGAGGTGTAGAACAGAGAAATGGGAGGGCTCTGATGGCATGGTGGAGAGGAGAATAGAGGGACTAGGTACTGCAGAGTGAAGGGAATTTGCTGGAAGGGAAAAATCATGGGGTTGGCTGTCTCTTTTAGGGTGAGGAACAGCAGGGAACTGAGCAGAAGGCAGAACTTATGTAGAGTTTCTTTTTGGGAGTGGTGGTTCAGGGTGAATCTTTCCAGGGTGGGGATTGGTGGGATTTCAAGTCCAGAGCTTGGGCTTTTTACTCTGTTGGGCAGGAGCTGGGTCCAGCTGTTAGGACAGTTACAGTGTTCTGTGGGTGGAACCTGGCAGTTGGAGGTCCTCAGGGCAGGAGGTCTCATGAGCCTTGAGAGGCTTACATTCTGTAGCTGAGGTCTGATGATGAAGGGCATTCCCATTTTTATTAAGCTTATATAAAGGCTTCCAATGTTGATGGATATTTTAGCTAGCTATTGAATTCTGGGTTGCTATCAGAGAGGTGAGGTAGGGGGCATTTTCTTGAGCAGTATGGCCCCTGGTTAGATGCCCACAATCCAGTAAATAATCCTCCAACCATATTCAGAACAATGCTGAAAAATCTCTGTGGTTATTAATATTGTTTTCAGCTCTTTAGTTGAGGAAATCAAGATTAGGCTGAAAGTATTTTATGATCTGTGCTTTCCACGAATTTACATACAGGGTTCAAGTGTAACTTCTTCCCTTGTATTTAGTTTGGGTCATTTTCCTTCACTGATTCTTTGCTTAGTCAAAACCCCGTGTTTGCATTTCAGTGAACACTATTTAACTACTGATGAGCTACCCACATTCTATGTTGTTCTGCTTGTGTAAAGAGTGGGCAGACCTCAAATCCTGTACATACAGACAACAAAACAGACACAGTGCGTTTTATATTTGCGTATTTGTGCATCACATATTTTAAGGTTAAAAAACTATAAATTTGAGAGTGGAAAGACATGGCAGGGTTGGGAGGAAACCCTGGGGAGGAAGCTGGGAAGGAGTAAAGGGAAGGGGGAAAGTTTTATAATTCTATTTTAATTTAAAATGCATAAAAATTTTAAAAATATACTTAAAAAGTCAAAAATCAAGGGAATGTTTTCTGACCTTGGCCAATATCATGTTATCCTTATAACAGTAGCAACCTTCCATTTAGTTCTTTAAGCTGTTTTGTCTACCTGTCACTAATACAAATTTTGATTCCAAGGAAGAAATAATCTGTCACATGAAGCCAGCAAATCTTTTGTGTCTGCAACTCCCAACCTGGCTTTTGTCAGCTGTCCTCATGGATTGTCTGTGATGGTGTGCTGATACAACTTGGTATCTAGGAGAACGGATCAATTACTACCAATCTCAGGGCTTCTAGGCTTTGAGGTTTAAGACCTTTCAGGGGGAAGGTGACAGGCCCTTCTTTTCCGGTTTACATGTCACTGGGCAGCAAAATTTGGAGTTAACATTTTATGAAATATAGTGTAACATCTTCATAGCCTTATGGGACATTCTTTACCATTGCCAAGGTCACGCAGAAGAACTAAATCCCAGTAAGTTCACAAACATTTCGCCCCTGGCATCCTCCTGGTCTACTGTCATTAGTAATAGTTAATCTTAAGTGGATCACTGCTTGGTCTAATATACATTTAAATCAGTAGCATTACTGTTATATTTAATCCAAATACTTGAATTTCCATTTGTAAGAGCTGCTCACTCAAAGCCACCCTTCTATGAGATGCTTGCCTGAGAGAACACCCTGGACCATCACGGGAGTCACTTGTTCACACTGAGAGGGCAACATGCCCATAGATGCTCTGAAAGGAACAGTGAAACTCACCTGTTTCTGACGTGCTCATTTACAGGTGCCTTATTCACCCTGTAATGATATCAATCCCTTTGCTACATTCAATGATTATTACAGCAGTAACCATCAGATGTTGTTTACAAAAAAATAAATAAAATAAATAAATAAATGAATTAGGCCTAGAAGTGTAGTTTCCTGAAGCACAGATTCTGAGACATAAGAATATTATGTTGTCTCCATCTATCATTGTCAAAACCAAGCACAGAGGGTCAAGATTTGGCTATCTTTACTCTCCCCTTCTTCCTGCCTCCAAACCCTGCCAGCCCAATGTCTTCTTCAAGTTCCCATTCCTCCATACCTCCCAGATCCCTCCCAACCCCCGTCCAGTTTACCGAGGAAATCCATGTCATTTGAGGGATTAGGGAGAAATCTGGCATCACAGAACCCCCCAGGAACCCGTAAAGATGACCCCAGCTAAGACTCCTAGCAATAGTGGAGAGAGTGCCTGAACTGGCTACCTATTGTAGCCATCAGATTGGTGACTACCCTAATTGTCATCAGATATACTCTATCCAGTAACTGATGGACGCAGATGCAGAGATCCACAGCCAAGCACTAAGTTGAGCTCTGGGAGTCTTGCTGAAGAAGGGAGGAGAGATTATATGAGTGATTAGGGTCATGACAAGGAACCCTAAGAGACAGCTGACCTGAGGTCATAGGAGCTCATGGACTCTGGACCAACAGTTAGGGAGCCTCCATGGGACCATCCTTGGCCCTCTGCATCTATGTGACAGCTGTGTATCTTGGTCTCTTTGTAAGGCACCTAGCAGTGAGATTAGGACCTGTCCCTGGCACTTAACTTGCTTTTGGGAACCTGGCCACCATGCTGGATTACCTTTCCCAGCCTTGACACAAGGGAAGGAGCTCAGGTTTTGCCTCAATTTGATGTGCCATGCTTTGCTTAGGCCCATGGGAGGCCTGCCCCTTTCTGAATGGAGGCAGAGGAGGAGTGGAAGGGGAGGGGGTAGATGGGAAGTGGTAGGGGTGGTGACTAGGAAGAGAGGAGGGAAGGGAAACTGTGGACCATATGTAAAATAAATGAAAAAATGTTATTTTAAAAAATAGGGGAAAAGTAATGTTCTGTAAGCATTATAAAAGATTTAGCTATAAATAGGACATTGTATTTCTTTGCATCTTTAGCTAAGTAGCATTTGATTCTCTTGTGTCCACTCACCATATCTCATGGGGTTACTTTAATACAGACATCATTAACCAGTCTCTGGCCTTCATATCAAAAATCAAAATGATCCTTGCATGGTCAATACTCTGAAAATTTCTCATAGAAAGAAAAATGAAAAGGTTCTACCAAATCCTGTAGGTGCAAGAGAGTAATATCTCAGGAAACTAGTTGTGGGATTTTTGTGGTTTTGAATATAATTTTTGATTCAAAATTCTATGTGAAAAAGTTTTGGAAAACAATGAGATAAGTAAGAATTTATGTAATCTTATTTAAGGAGGTAATGATAAAAATGCAAATGTGCAATTGCCTCTAGCCTCTCTTAGCCAACAGAATAAATCTTAGCTAAATCATTTATCCTCACTCATACATATTCATATTGTTACTATAGCTTGGAAACTCGGAGGTAAAGAAGAGACCTTCAGAGCTAGCTGGGATGTTACTGGGAAACAGATTAAAGCTCATATTTTTGGCGAAATGCCTTGTCCGAATCCTCTCTTCCTGCCTCTGTTTGTCTCCATATGGTGCCGCTGTCAGGCTAGACACTGTTCTGTCTTCTTCAAATGAACCAGAATCAAATTCACATTTCATTTTAATCTCTTTATCCTAAGAAATTAATGCCACCTGCCCTACAAAAAGCATGATGTACTTTTGTTTGGGAAAATTTGTTAACATGGTGTCTGGCTTTTTCTCCTCAAATAACATAGGTATTATTTGGTCTTACTGTCTCAGAGAAACAAGTTTGTGGAAAAATTTACAACCACCTTTCTATGATAATGAATACTATGGACATAACTAGATGAAATTTATTTTCCTTTGGTTTTGTTTTGTTTTTAAATGTTTGTAGGGCCATCAGGTGGCTCAGCAGGTGAGGACACTTGCCACCAAAACCGATGATTTGAGTTCAGTTCTCTGGGCCCACATGACAGCTGATGAAACCAACTTCCTCCCTTTGTTCTCTACACATTCACTGTCACATGCACCTAAGTTGAAAGTTTAAAACTAATCTCTCTCTCTCTCTCTCTCTCTCCCTCCCTCCCTCCCTCCCTCTCCCCCTCCCTCCCTCCCTCTCCCCCTCCCTCCCTCTCTCTCTCTCTCTCTCTCTCTCTCTCTCTCTCTCTCTCTCTCTCTCTCTCTCACACACACACACACACACACACACACACACACACACACACACTTTTTTATTGAAATAGAATTACACCTCTTTCTCCTTCCATTTCATTCCTCCAGGGCATGCAGGCGTCCTTCCTTGGAACCCTCCCATATTCTTCCACCCTCAAGTTGATAGGCTCTTTTTATTTCATTCTATTTGCTACATTTATGTGTATGTATATACGCAAACATAAACAAACAGAACCTGCTGAGTCCACTTAGTGTTGTTTGTGTACACAGTTTCAGGAGTGACCAGTCTGCATTGGACAACCAATCTCTGGGAAAAGCTACCTCTCCTTCTAGCAGTCAGTAATGGCTGTGGTTCTTCGTGTAGAGGTGAGACCTCAAGTTTCTCCCTTCCATGTTAGCATGTCCATGGACAGTGCCATTGGCCGCCTTGTTTCTGCAGCCATTTCTAAGAGAGCCTGTTTCACAGCAGAGGTCCTGGTGTTCTGGCTCTTACGGTCTTCCCACCCCTCTTCTGCCAGTGTTTCCTGACCATAGCTGCAGGAGTTGTGGTGCTGATGTGGCTAGTGAGACCATGCATCTTAGAAAAAAGAACCTCCTACAGCCACTTTGCCAGGCCAGCATAACGGCTGTGACATTCCAAAACTTATCCTTATACCCACAGAGAGGTATAGTTAACTGCCCTACTTGAAGAAGATCACAACTGGACACAATGCAGAGATCTGCAGATCCTGGAGAGCCCAGCCCCATCACAGCTTCTGTAAGAAATCCTTAAGCTAGACTCTGGGGGTGATGAGAGAATCAGCCTTTCTCTTTGAGACTGATTATCAGTTCTAGTTCTTAGGACTGCCTTTGTATTAAGTACAATTAAATCTTACTAGAATTATTTTATGTGTCAAATTTAGGGCACGTGTCCTGGGGTGCATTTTGTAACCCACACGAACTGACAGAGTTGGCATTAGACAATTTTGAGGAAGCGGCTCAGGACTGCTTGCTTCTACTATTCTGCTATCTGCCCTTGTTTCTGTGTCTCTGGGTTACAAATAAGCTGGCCCTTAGTATCAGAACGGTCTCTCTGTTCAACCCATTCACAGCTGTTTAATAATTCTATATCTATATCTACGTCATGGAGAAGTGAGAAGGGTAAATCTCAGGTCTGTTTCTACCATAACTAGTTTTCAGAGACAAACTAAGATAAGCCTCGTCTCTTTGGCCTGATGGTTGAATTTGAGCACATACCATAGCTGTTCTTGTTATAAGATGTGTAATATGAGCCACCCAGTGAACAGCATGGAAACTGAGGCCTTCCACATGCTTGAAGAGCTCTACCATGTAAAACGTGCCGATAGTGAAAGGAAACCCTGAAGGATCGATCACACGTGACTTAACTTACTGTCAAGTTACTCATACGAAGCTTCAACTTGCAAAGAGATGCACATGTGGAAGACAAGGTTGATCATTCCAGAAACCCACTGTGAGCTTTTGTCAGTGACTGATCAAGAATCAGTAAAAACATCTAGGGAAAATTAGAATGGGCTCTGCTACGGAAGGAGGCCCGTGGAACCCTTCTTTTTACCAGCAAGTTTTGCTCATTTGGAATCATTTCTGGCAACAAACCTCTCAATAATTTGCTTCTTTTCATATTTTAGAAATAAATCATACTATACTGTAATATTACTGAAAATGTAAGTGCATAGATTCGTATGCCATTATAATTCTAGAAAATTAATTGCCGGCCCTCGCAATTTTCTCTGATGTAATGTGGTTCGTACTCACTAGGTCAAAAGGCAAGGATGACAGATGCAGTGCTGAGATCATGATGCTGATGGAGGGACGGTCATGGGGAAGCTCTATGTGGTCCAGGAGTCCAGATAGAAAACGGGAAGCCAGAATTCTAGACTCCATCTGTTCTTATTAGTGCATACTAGCAAAATGGAGAAATTTTCTGATAATCATGTTATGTTATATAAACTAACCCTTTACCTGAAAAGTATATATATTTAAATTTATAAAATACACAAATACATGTTTATAAATATTTTCTTAAGATATTTTGTATAAAAAATTATAAATGTGCCGGGAAGTGGTGGCACATGCCTTTAATCCTAGCACTTGGGAGCCAGAGGCAAATGGATCTCTATGAGTTCAAGGCCAGCCTGGTCTACAGAGTGAATTCCAAACAATCAGGACTACTCAGAGAAACCCTGTCTAGAAAAAAACAATAAAAAATTATAAGTTTATAAATATATATAGTATTTATTAAATCAAAAGAATGTCTTGATTTATAAGAAAATTCAGAATGGTATAATTCATTATGTTGGTATATCCCTATAATTCCAGAATTGAAGAAGCGGAGATAGGAGGATTATGAGACTGCAGTTAGGATGAGCTACATAGTAAGTTTTATAGCAACTGGCTACATCATGAGACCCTGTCCTGAAAATAAATACATGATTCAAATAAAACGGGGGGAGAGAGAACTCAGGAAGCCCACTCATTGGTTTAATACAGGCAGATTCTTGCCACACTCACCCTTTCTTTTATAAATCGAACAGCTATGTGCTGAATTATTTATGAAATAAATCACAACATCTGTCATTCCTGGGACCTGTCAGCTTGTCAGCATTATGATTATTGTTACAATAAGATAGTTGTTATGGGAGTTTGTGGGACCCTCAACTGATGGGACCTTGCTAGAGGAGACCTGTGAGAGGTGGGTCTCAGAGGTTAGGGCCCTGCTTCCAGTCGGCATTCAGAAGCATCTGCTCTCCCAATCCCCCACCACCTCCTTTATCTAGTCATAGAGATGTACAACATCCCAGTCATATGCTCCCACCACCATTAGCTCCAGCATGCCTTCTTCACCATGGCAGACTGTGCTCTTAAACCATGAGCCAAAATCCAACCTTGCCCTCAGCTGTCTCCTGTTCTCCTTGTCACCACAGTGAGAACAAGGTGAGTGACATAACGCTTAAGTCTTTTCCTTGAGATGTTGGACATTTTGTACCTTGACAGACAAAGTACTTCATGTTTGTGATGGTAGCTACCATAAGCTGGCTGAGAGGGTCGCTGGAGCCCAGGAAGCATGTTGAGAGCTCCAAAACAAGAAAACAAACAAATGAACAAACAAACAAATGAACAGTCCATAGCTTGCCGCTCATCGTTTTACACCTGAAGTCACAATGTTTTTATACTAATGGGTGAGTCAATTAATGCTTCAGGAAAAACGAGCTAGAAGTGCTTGAGGTCGGACGGTAGGAGGGCTAGAGGTCAATTTTCTGGAAGACTGGAAACTGTTGGCCTTCCAACAAACTATTCTCAACTAAAGGTTAGTTTAGTTGAAAATTTCTGAGCTTGATGTAATGGTATAGTGGCAAGTGGATATAATTGGGGGTTGGATTGTTTGATATCCCTAACCTTTTGGGATCCACAGAATGATCTCTCTGAGATAATGCAAACTATTAAAAAAAGATTTAAGTTAATAAACACTATAATTCTCATACAATTGTGAAAAGCTGACCTGCCTATGAATAAGTGGATTACACAGTATACAACAGAGAAGAGTGGATCACCAGTAGTGCTGGGTATGTAGATGCACATGCAGAGAGAGAGAGAGAAAGAGAGAGAGAGAGAGAGAGAGAGAGAGAGAGAGAGAGAGAGAGAGAGAGGAGAGAGAGAAGAGATTGAATCCTATGTCACATGTGTTTTCCTTCCTGGTTCTATCTACTTCTGTTTAGAGCTAGTTTGTGCTGCTGTCTGCACAGATGTCTATCAGCCGACCAGTAGGTTTTCAGTTAACTCCACATTGCCTCCTGACACGATTCTGAGAGCAGGCTGAGTGCCATTTGTGCTTTGATGTGTGGGTTTCCTTTCAAGCCAGTGAAGGTCTGTTCCATTACTGCAGCTAGAAAGAAGAGATTTCTTTTTTCCACAGGTATCAGAGTGGCCTATTGTCCCTTTGATACTGCTGGAGTTTTCTTTCAGGGTCCTTTCTCATTTTAGCACTATGTTCCTTTGCAGCCCCAAAGATCAGCTATTTTCTAAGCCAGTATCTTTCTTAAAAAGACACACTACAAATCTAACACATTAAATGAAAACACAATCACATTAAGTGTTGAACCGTACTATTAACATCAGAGTACAATGGTCAGTCATATAGCTGCGCTTTCTTTGGCAAGTCACACCCTGCAGTTTATTTAAACCATGTGCTTTATCTGACACAAGACTCTGGAATCGAAATGGAAGCAGGCTCTGGTTTGTGGGCTTCATTCTAGTTCTGGAAACTCCTCAATGTTAACTTGATTATTGCCCTCTAATTTCTTCGCAAAGGTTGACTCCAATATTGATACTGTCTGTAGGATTTTTATTGTTCTCTAACTAGCAATAAAGATTCAATTGTTCTAGTTTTCTTTTGGGTGCTTGTTTTCTCTCCCTCCCTCCCTCTCTCTCTCTCTCTCTCTCTCTCTCTCTCTCTCTCTCTCTCTCTCTCCCACTCTCTCTCTCAGCAGGTCTTCCTGTTGTGTGACAAAATGTTCCTGAAAAGATGTAACACAAACATCTACTTATCCCAGATAGGAAGCCTCACTAAGACTGAAGTAGGGATACCACGACCAAAGTCCAATTTGGTGAACCAATGAGTTTTATTGCAGTTACTTACAGGATTATAGGTGATGGGATACTTATGGAAACATAAATAATTCAAGACAGCTGCATCACCAAGGTCTACCGCAGCATGGATGGTAGCTCACAAAATCTGGGATCCTAAGGCACACTGCACAGCCTACAGTTGGCTCAACAGTTTAGAGAGTGTCCCTTCTAAGTGACTCGGTTGGTCTAAACCTCTTCCAAGCAACTTGGAGAATTTCTGCTTCTTTCAGACAGCTGGCCTGATGTCTTTGCAGCTTTACTCCTCCACATCTTGGCTTGTTTACCTTGGGGAATAAGGGGCTAGAGAATCTGATTGGTTTCAGGGACCACCTGAAACTGTTTTGAGATGTTTACTTTCCAGTTTAAGGAGTGAGAGGCTCTGAAGACTGGAATGTTTCAATTCCCTAGGAAATAGTTACACAGCAGCCACCTGTTCAGTATGACTGTGCTGGGTTTTCAGTCCAGTCTCCTGAGCTTATGCTACTCTGAGACACACATATATGTTGGCTCTATTACTTAACTTCATAGCAGCGACCATTCCTTCAATTGCCAATCTGAAAACCTGCCAGATCTGATAAACCCAGGGCTAACTGATCTCTGTCAACCACCACTAACTCTCATTTTGGAATGACTTTCCTGGTTCTATTTATCCTAATTTACTCATGGATTCATGTAATCAAAATATATATCTGAGAATCTCTCAAATCCCTCTTTTCACCCCAGGAGTAAACCCATAAACCAGGAGTCCATGGTAACTCCATTTCACCCTTCCTCTTCAGTGGACTCCTTATACCAGCTAGCATCTCAGCTCATTGCCACTCATTCTTTCTAGACTATCCAGGTGTTGGCACATTTGAAGGTGGGGCTTACCTGATTGATTATTACAGGACTATTTCACTACAGCATATAAATTGTTGGTATGAAAAATATTGAAATATGATGATTCAACAGCTTAATTTTCTCAGTGTCTTGAGCTTCTGAAGATTTTAGCTAAGCATTGTAGAAGCCTAAGAGATAAGTGTGAATAGTGATGAAAATTAATATGATATCTTTACCTCATTCTAGATTCTTCCTCGACTCTCTTCTTAGAATCCTGGCCAATAAGCAGATAATACCCTTGTCTGCACAGCATCTCAACATCATCCTACATTTCCATTCCCTTAAGAAAGGACTCCTCCAAAAAGCCTGCTCATGTACCAGGAATGGATCCTGATCAAACTGCCAGAGCTCCCTTAAGCAAATCAAGCTACACAACTCTCTTGCTTATGCAGAGGGTCTAGTCCAGTCCCGTGGAGGCTCCACAAGTGTTGGTCTAAATTTCATGAGTTCTCACTTGCTTGGTTTGGTCATCTCTGTAGGTTTCCCCATCATGATCTTCATGCCCCTTGCTCATAGAATCCCTCTTCTCTCTCTTCAACTGAACTCCTGTAAAAGAATAAAAAAAAAATCTTAAAAAATGGACTCCTCCCCCTCTGCTCTCTCTTCCCCCTCTCCACACAAGGCAATGCATACTTCCTCTCCCTTCTCTCTCCCTCCTCTCTCTCTCTTTCCCCTCTCTCTTTCTCTCTGTCCCTATCTCTCTTTTTCCCTCTCCCCTCTCTCTTCCTCCCACCAAACAAAACCCTCCACTGAGTGCTGTCTGCATGGCGTCTCTGTCTCTCACCTGCTGTGGGGCACCTTGGCTCCACCCATCAAGGCCTCTTGCACACCATATCTCAACACTAACTAAAGGCATTATTTGAACCTTTCATGAGCTGCAGGGGCCCTCATTCCTTGCTACTCTATCCTAGATTCCTGGCTAATAGTTTGACAATTTCTAAAATGTGTCTGGGTCAGTTGGTAATGGCAGATACTGCTCTTGTAGTGGACTGGAGTTCAGATCCCAGCACCCACATGGCAATTCACACTTACCTGTGACTCTAGTTCCAGGAAATCCAATGTCCTTTTCTGAACTTTGTGGCACCTGCATTGAGAGGGTCAGGGAGCCAGATAAGGGCAATGATGGGCCCCTAGCAGCCCTGCCAGAGATCAGGCTTTGGTTTCAGTTTACTGGAGATGGCTGGAGCTGAGCAAGCAATTCTTGGGACAACTACAGCTCAGGAGCAACCAATCATCAGGTGCCCCACAGCCTTCTGCTAGTTAAAGATAGCTTTCTCCATCCTGCCACTGGAAAGTCCCTAACCACTAGAGACACCTACCAATCCTATAACAATCTGTAAACTTTTTGTTTAAAACCACCAATCAGCCTCTAGACTAATCTCTCCTCCCTGTAATTTCCCTAATCCTGCTTTAAAAGGAGCCTGTGAGCGTCTCTCGAGGTTGCTATTTGCCACTTTGCCAGATGGTTTGACCCTAGCATGCTGGTAATTTTTATCTCTTGCTGAATGCATATGTGATTGGTGGTCTTTTATGAAACTTCTCACAGACCCTAACACATTCATGTGCACAGAACCACATATAGACATATACATATGTACAGAAATAAGAAAAAATAAACAGAAATCATAAATAAAATGAACTGGGGAATCACAACTTGGTTGTTTTTGTTTTAAATCTTGGACAAGCCTTTTTCTGTCCCATAATTGAGAAAATGTACCCTTTCTCATTCATACAATCATATGAAGTATCATTTGAAGTATTGTTATGAGAAAGAGGAAGATCAAAAGAAATCACATATTCATGTTGTCAGTGGAACTAGCCCATTTATGTCAGGGCACTTACCGCTTCAGGCAGGAGCTGGTCATGTGACTCATCTCCATATTGGGCCAGAAAGTTCTTGAAGACAGACCACAAATCTTATTTAGCTTTATGGCATCAAGGTTGGCATGATGCTTGGCATAGCAGAAAGGTTCAATCAGTGTCTATTGTCAATGACTACCTGTCTTTCCAGGTTGACATACAAAATGAAAAGCATTTCTTCTATTCACAAAAAAAGTCTCTTAAGGAGTAAAAGATTTTTTCCCCAATTCACTTTAAAACACAAAAAAAATCAAAATCCTTTTAAGAAGGCTTACTAAAATCTGAATTGAATTTATGTGAATGACTCTATTATTCTGTAGTACCATAAGCACTCCAATAGTATTTGGCAGATAATTAATCACTTGGAGCAACTTGGATATTTTCAATTTTATACTTTGTTTTATTTCTTCTGGACTATGAAACACTAAATTTAAGTTATAAATTTACTTTTCCAGCTTGTACATAATGATCAACTGCTGTGATAATCACCGGCAGAGGTTAGAAAATCAAAATTAAAACTTCCATGTAATATTTCTATATATTATATTTTACATAGGTACTTTCCATGCATTTAAAAGTATCTTTGAATATTTTGTAAGCTCGTCCTGCAGCAGATCTTATCAGGCCGTGGTGGAAATGAGAGTGAATGGTGACAGTGACTCTTGGCTGACATGTGGTCACTTCGTTACCAACCAGCATTACTGGGATATGAACTCAGGGCTCCTGGCTCCCAACACTTAGCTTTCCAACCCACTATACTCATTCTCACCACCTACAATCCCATTTAAATATGCAGAACAATGTGCTTCTCCTTCATCTGCTCTAGTTTCCTTCTGTTGCTGTAATAGAACACTCTGATCAAGACCAACTCAGGGGAAGAGAGAGTTTATTGTATTTAACACTCCAGGTTGAGGAAAGATGTGTTAGTTACTATTACTGGGATAAAATACCATGACCAAAATCAACATATAGAATGATGTTTATTTTGGTTTTTGGTTCCAGAGAAAGGGTCCTTAATTGTGTCAAAGCATGGCGGTCAGTGGCAGGCATGTCAGCAGAAGCAGGAAGCTAATAGATCGTGTCACAACAGCACAAAGAAAGCAAACGGAGTGAACTAGATGTGATGAGAGTTGATAAATTTCCAAAGCTCACGGCCAGTCATGTGCTTCCTCCAGCAAGCCTCCACCTCCCAAAGATTCCATAATCTTCCCAACAGAGCTACCAAGTAGGGACCACGTGTTCAAATATGTGAGCCTATGGGGACATGTCTCCTTCAGACCACTACAGAAGGCAAGGTAGTAACTCCCAACAGGAAACTGGAGGCCAGAATCATGAGGGAATCTTGATCTCTGTCTTACAATCAGGCTCATGCTCATGTATCTTTTTATACAACCCAGGGTCACACCCCTGGGGATAGTGCTTCCCACTGTGGACTGGTCTCTCTTTCATCAGTTAGTAACCATTGACATTCTAAAAATATGTACAAAATGCAAGTTTGTTATCACTATTATGACATTCAGCTGATTTACCTGGTTTCTCTCTCTGTCTCTCTCTGTCTCTCTCTGTCTCTCTGTCTCTCTATGATGTGTAGGTTGGCTTCAAACTTGTGGTCCTCCTGCCTCAGCCTCACAAACGTTAGGATTCCAGGCATAAAACACCACACCTAAGATTATTTTTAACATATCCTTTAAGCATCTTAGTTATCACTGCTTTGTACTTCCAATAACATGAAGGTAAAGTATATGCTAAGCCTTCTCAACTAACATGCTCTCAGAGTTCTCTTCTCTGCTTATTGCCATGACCAATTAGGTTCACAGCGCAGTGGTGGGATAAATAAAAGGGCAGGAATCAAATTTTAAGTTTTTTGACATGAATTGAACTAGAGACCATTACTTTAGTAAATGAAGGAAATTCTTTTTATTTGCTCCAGGAAGATTTTATGTATATCCAAACAGTCAGGAAATCAAAGGCTGTGAATAGTGAGCTGAAGCTTGCATTTAATTTTGAATACATCAATAAATATTTAATATTTAGACACAGAGATGTGAATTTTGCATAAATCAGATGAGTTTCCCTTCTCAAGTCTTGTATTTTCACCTCTTTTATTTTTTGGACTCTTGCTGTTTCTCTATGTGAAAGCCTAGTGAGTTTCCCTGCAAGCTCTCCTGCAAGCCAGGAGGGCAAGCAGTCCTCTCTTGCATGAATCTTTTGCTGCCAGTGCTGAGTCATAACAATAACTGCCACTGTGAACACCTTCCTGATTTTCTTCAGAAATTTCTTCCTCCTATGTCAATCTGCACCCTCACCATAACGTTTGCAATGATTCCATAACCTGATTTCTATAAAGCACTGACAACACATGAAATGACAAAAAATAAAAAAGGAAAAGAAAATCTGCTCCTTCCCCAGACCCCTCCATATCGTCTTTGTGATGGAAATGGATAGGTAGTTTATTTGCAAAGCTACAAAATGTTAGAGTTGAGTAATCCATGTTTCCCAATGTGACATTTCCCTTATGCTATTTAAGTGTGTGTCTTCTCTCATGTACACCTCACCCTCTCCTCCAACATCTCAAATGTTGCCCTACGATGCTATTTCTTTCTTCAATGACTTTTCCCCAAGGAGTTGTCTGCTGAGAAAGAAACATTTCCTTTCTCAAAGAGAAATTCTTATTGGTGGTTTTAGTTTGTGTTACTGTTCCTCATGATAAAACAGTTAAATTACTAACATTAAAAACAAACTAATAAGCATTCATTATGTAGTGACTCACAGAACCTTCTGGAGAACTGAAAAAAAAAATTTACTTCTCTATTTTTGAGACTGTTGGTGGCAGACAGCCCTCAGTTGTCAACTCTCTTCCAGGCTTGCCTCCAACAGATCAAAAACAATCCTAGAAACTATGCGTGTCCAGTGGTTGGTGAACACGAGGCTATCAGGCATTGCCCTCTTGGCCTCCATCTGACATAAAGCCATTATAGCTTCCTGACATGTCCACTTGAGATCACTTGATGATGGTCAATGACAAGACTTCATCTAGTCCTGGCCAATTCAGCTCCTTTCTTCTTTGATAAACTTTCTTCATGCTGGACTACATCTCCACCTGTTTCCTTTGGAACTCACCCTGGTTAGGCTCTTAATTAATATCCTTCTAGACAGTGACCAGATGAATCAGATAAGAACCTCTCAACACTTTTAGGCAAATTCCAATTACTTCTTCTCTTGAAAGTTTCTGCTTTGTAGGTTCAGTTGCTCAGACAGTGGTCTTAGTATGGAATCCAGGTGTCAGTATTTTCCAAAATATCTCAGAAGCTCCAATTCACAGTAAGTGTGGGGAACTAGCGGTCAATCAACTTGACCATTCTTCATTATGTCCTTCTACTGTCTTGGGTGTCTTTGTCTGTAAAAGTTTGTTTGCTAACTTTTTGAAATTCATTCTTGTCCCTTGAAGTTCATTCTTATCCTTTGCTGCTTATCTCAGGAGCCAAGGTTTTCCTTGAGTCAATAGAAACTGAGTTAATAAACTGGCTTCAGATTTTCTGAGTGTGGTTACTATTCATCTATCACTGAGGCTGCTGTGATTTGGATTTTTCACAAATTGCATGATTCTTGAGGGACTAGTTAAATTAGAATGTGACATGGCGATGGAAGAATCAACCTAACAAGCAGAAAGAGCAAGACATGGTATCCTGCGAAGGACATAAAAATCAGCTGGCCATACTGTTTAATAATTCTATCCCTTGATTAATAGGTCAGAATTACAACAAATCATTCATTTATTTAAACTTATTATTATTGTATTATGGAGGGTGTGAGTAACATGTACATGCCATGGCACACATGTGGAGATCAGAACAGGACCTGGGGAGTGGGCTCTCCTCCCACCATGGGTCCTAGGTATCAGGGTTGTACAGTGGGTACTTTTACCCACTGAGCCAACTTGACAGACATAAAATAAATTGTCTGAGGAAATGAAATGAACAAGCAAAGACAAATAGACAGGAAACCACTTCCATCCCTGTCTTCTCTCTAGGTTGTGGCAATTCTGTACTCTGAGGTAGCTAAATAGGCGCTTTCAGGACAGGAGACACACATGGTTGAGGCTTCAATCTGTACAGCACCATCTTAAAGAAACACATACCAAATTTTTCTGAGCCATTTATACTTAAGCCCAACATTTATATAGCACTTCTGAGTTCATAAAGTATCTTTATATCAGTTATTTTATTTTATTGTCTTTACTTGTATGAATAATTCATTAAAGTGGGAGGTACTGTGTGGTTGATATATTGTGTACCCTAATAAACTTATCTGGGGGCCAGACAACAGAACAGGCACTAGATTAGATATAGAGGCCAGACTGTGGTGGCATTCACGCCTTTAATCCTGTCTCTTCAGAGGCAGAGATCCATTTGGATCTCTATGAGTTCAAAGTCACACTGGGAACAGAGCCAGGCATGGTAGCCCACACCTTTAATCCCAGCACTTGAAATCTCATATCTTTGCTTGGGAAGGACACACACCTTTAATCCCAGGAAGTGAAGGCAGGAGGTAGAAAGGTATATAAGTTGTGAGGACCATGAACTAGAAGCTCTTTAGCAGCAGTTCAGCTGACTTTTGGGTGAGGACTCAGAGGCTTTCAGTCTGAGGGAACAGGATCAACTGAGGAGTTGCCAAGTTGAGGTTGGCTGTAGCTTGTTCTGCTTCTCTGATCTTTCAGCATTCACTCCAACACCTGGCCCTGTTTTTTGTTTTGTTTTATTAATAAGACTTTAATAAGATTCATATTACAGTACTGGTATTAAGGTCTTATTAAAATATGGTTAACAAGGAATATTTGGTGTATTTGTTCTATGGTCAATATATAAAGTCATTAAAGTTTAATGTTACATGATGACCTAATTTTTAAAAGATTCCTGTACACACAATCAACGGCCTTAAGAGGAATGGTGCTATTAAAAATGGAAATATTAGAAAATGGATATAGAATCAGGTGAGCCCTGCTAAAATGAATGATTCTGTAAAAATAGCAGAGTTATTAAGTCTACATTTTGAACATGCAAACCCGTATGGAAAAATCTTCAAAGTAATAAAGTTCAATTTCTTTAGGATCTATCATTTCCAGGCAATTTAATCAATTTTTAGCATTTTTATGTTTCCAGGTTTCCTTTATATACTTGGATTTTCTTCCCAAACTGGCAATTAAAGAAGAGAAGATGATAAGTGGGGAAGCTTTCTGGCCGCTGGTGCCTGGAATCATGCATAGTTTTACTCTAATTAACCTTACCATGAGGGCCAAATTCTTCAGAACACATTAATGCTGTTTTTAATAATGGCGTATGCTTGAAAGCTGCTTTTTCCTTGCATTTTTTGGTTTTAAAGACCTATTTCTCTTTGTGTGTATGTGTCTGTGTGTGAATGCATATACATATTAGTGTGCACATACATCTAAATAAATAAAAATTAAAATAACTTATGAAACAAGAAATTGCTATGAGTTTCAACTAGCACTAAATATAGCAATCATTTAACATGAAAATAAACTACACTTGAGGCTATTGTTTTCTGCCTGACGCTGGATATTAGTTAACACTATAAATACCTTGGCCATGCAGAATCAAAAACCCCATGATAAACTCTATAAACTTCAACTTTGCTCTATACTAACTGTTCTCACAAAGTTGATTCTGAAAGATTAAAGTCACACTGATGACTTCATGAACCCACAAGACAAAGGCTGGCACTCTTGGATGCGAAAATTTGTATGCAAAACAAGTTAGTTGTGGAGAAGATCAAAAGCAAAGCAACTGATGGCTGAAGCTGGCATCATTAAGTAATTCAATTTAACAGTTTCCTAACCCAGAAATAATCTGAAGTATTAATCTGGAGATCAATATGTTCAGACTTTCAAAAGAGGAATAAATGAATCTACTGCATTAAATATATATTGATATAGACCAACAGAATAACTTAGACATGTGTCCATCACACTTCTGATTGATACCAATGTTTCCAGTCCAGAGACTGTAACACCAATCCTGTCCCATCATCTGAGATTAGGTATAAGATATAACACTGCAGTTCTCCAGTGGACTTAGTTTTTTATTAAAATAAGTTATTAAAAAGGAAATGTATTCTCAAACTTAGGTTTATACAAACTCATCACAGGCATTTGTTGTAATAGCAATTAAGGGAATTTGAATTATTTTTAATCTACGCATAATATTTTTCAAAAACATTTTATAGATATCCCTTCATTTTATTCTCTACTCACTGGTTAAAAAAGATTTATTTACTTTTAATTTTTGTAAGAAGGAGGATTTGTTGACTTATGTGTTGTTGTAGAGATTATAGTAGAAACTTACTGCCTAGGATTCTATATTTGCATTTTATCAAACACATCTCATATCAGTCAAAAAGTGACAGCTCAGGACCCCATATGAATCTCTTAGGGTTTCCAGTTTTTCTTCCAATATTTCCTTTACATATGAAAATGACACTTTGGTTCTAATGCAGAAGAGCAGCAGTAAATTCCACACGACGCCTTTGAGAGGTAAGGCTGCCTAGAGACAGAGAGGCTGGGCCTGGTACCTGGAAATGCCTTTGAGTTTTGCAGTATTGAGGTCACCTGCTGATGGCCTGGACACACCACAAACAAGGTGAAGGCACATTCTAAACACAAGATTGGAGGTCCTTGATTTCCCAGCCTGTCAAGGCTGGTGCTATTGCCAATCCGCTATGCTATTGCCTGTTGGAAAATGGCATTTAAATAATTTTGTTTTACTTACAAAGACAGGAAATAACAACATTATCAGAACTTCATTTCTCTTGTGGATTTTGGTAGTTGTTGATACAGGGTCTTGCTATGTATCCCTGGGACTCATTATGTAGACCACAGTGACTTTAAACATTCAACAGTCCCTCTCCTATCTGCTCTTCCACATCCCACCAGCAGTTCTTACTACTGAAGAGATATGCTGAGTTTAATCAGACCAAAGTCAAATATGCCTTTGGTAAAAATAAAATAATAATAAACAGAACACTCAGAGAAAGAAAACAGATGTGCTTATGCTGATATCAAATGAAAAGAAATTCAAAGTTAAAAGCCCTGAATGTCACCCAGAAAGGCACCTTCCATTGGTAAAAATGATAATGCAATGGTTTTAAGAATATTTTCTCCTGCCCTGGAAATACACAGACCCAAAGCGGTGTCAGGGCCAGTTAAAAAAACAAAACAAAACAAAACAAAAAAAACAAACCTGGGAACTAAGAACACAAACTAACTAAAATTCTAGTTATTGTAAAACAAATTACTAGAAATAGGTCATATACAAACATATCCAAATGACCAGATCTCCACACTGCTTACTCAAAAACCTTCTAACACAATACTTTTTTTCATTGATAGTGGCAGTTGTTTTAGAGACAGGTCTCAGTCTGTAATCCATGCTGGCTGGGATCACACTCTGTAACTGGCCAGCAACAAAACTATGGCAGCTCTGCTGTTACAGCCTCCCAAGTGCTAGGATCATGACCGGACTAGTAAAAACAAGGACTACTCAACTGAAAAAGCAAGGGTCTGGGAATGAGAAAAATCCTCGAGGAATGAGGCAGACTATTGAAAGATAATGCCGAGTGCAATTTTCTGTCAGTTTTTTTTTTTAAATTAGGCAAAATAGGTATATTTGGAAAAATGCAAACTGTTAAAATTGGTCAAAAAGAAATATAACAACTGAATTATTGAGAAATAATTCGAGTACTTACTGAGACAACTTGACCCAACAAGGGAAAAATTATAGATTACTAGCAAAATTTTTTTTTATGAACAGAAAAACATGATCTATATAAAATATTCTGGGGCATAGTGGAAAAGAGACAATCTTCAAAATATTTATTTTAGGGTAGCATAAGTATATTATTTTAGGGTAGCATAAATCTGGGACTAAAACTTAGCAAGAATCATGAGAATCCGAGAGGCACAGAAACGTACACATGAAGTGAGTCTTTGTTCTCCTGGCTGATCACCCCAGCCTCCAGGCTTTAGGCCCAGGAGCACACCCAGTGCCCGCATACCCTCACCCCAGTTGCAGACCTGCAGGCAGGACTCCTGCAGACAGGCCTGACTACCACCATTCCCTACTGGACCCTGTAACCCACAAGCCCCACTCCACCCCCAAACCCACATATCCTCCAAGACCACAAGTGGTCCCTGAGACACAGACTCCACCAGCTCTGACTGAACCAAAAGCTCCAATTGGACCAAGAGTGCTGATTGGACCAAGAGTGCTGATTGGACCAAGAGTGGCTCCCTGAGACACAGACACCATCTTCACCAATTGGAGGAAGAGATTGGTAGATGTCAGTGCAAGAACACATTCAACAACATAAAGAGCAATGTGGCACCACCAGAACCTAGTGGTTCTATGTCAGTAAGACCTGAACATCCCAACGAAGAAGAGGCAAAATAAAAGGACCTTAAATATGATTTTAAGAAGATGATAGAGGCCTTTAAAGAGAAAATGAAAAATTACCTTAAAGAAATTGAGAAAAAGGCAAAAAAATTGAAAGAAATCAATAAATCCATTAAAGAAAGCCAAGAAAACCAAGAACAAGCAATCAAATAGGTGAAGGAAACAGATCAAGACTTGAAAACTGAAATAGAGGCAATAAAGAAGACAGAAACTGAGGGAAGGTTAGAAATGGAAAATCTGAGTAAACAAACAGGGAATAGAGATGCAAACATAACCAACAGAATGCAAGAGATGGAAGAGAGAATCTGGCATTGAAGATAATATAGAGGAAATAGATTCATCGGTCAAAGAAAACATTAAAGCCAACAAAGTCATAACACAAAATGTCCAGGAAATCTGGGACACCATGAAAAGATCAAACCTAAGAATAATAGGGATAGAAGAAGGAGAAGAATATCAGCTCAAAGGCACAGAGAATATATTCAACAAAATCATAGAAGAAAACTTTCCCAACCTAAAGAAGGAATGCCTATGAAGATACAAGAAGCTTACAAAACACCCAATAGACTGGATTCAAAAAAGAAGTTCCCTCAACACATAATAATCAAACCACTAAACATACAGAATAAAGAAAATTAAGAGCTACAAAGGAAAAAGGCCAAATAATACATAAAAGCAGACCCATCAGAAGAACACCTGACTTTTCAATGGAGGCTCTGAAAGCCTGAAGGTCCTGGACAGACGTTATGCAGACATTAAGAGACCATGGATTCCAGTTTAGACTAATATACCCAGCAAAACTCTAAATCACCATAGATGGAGTAAACAAAATATTCCATGGTAAAACCAGATTTAAACAATATCTATCCACAAATCCAGCCCTACAGAAAGAACCATAAGGAAAACTCCAACCTAAGTAAGTTAGATACCCCCACAAAAAACACAGGCAATAGATAATCCCACACCAACAAATCCCAAAAAAGGAAAACACACAATACTACCACCAAAACATAGCAGTAATTAACAATCACTGGTCATTATTATCCCTTAATATCAATGGACTAAATTCACCTATAAAAGGACACAGGCTAACAGAATGGATATGAAAACAGAATCCATCCTTCTGCTGCCTACAAGAAACACACATCAACTTCAAAGACAGAAACTACCTCAGAGTAAAGGGTTGGGAAGTCTTTACAGTCAAATGGAATTAAGAAGCAAGCTGGTATAGCTATCCTAATAGCTACCAAAAGAGACTGAATTCAAACTAAAATTAATCAAAAGAGATCAAGAAAGACATTATATGTTTGTAATAGGAAAAATTCATCAAGATGCAGTCTCAATTCTGAACATTTATGCCCCAAATACAAGGGCGCCAATATATGTAAAAGAAACATTAATAAAGCTTAAATCACATATCAAACCCCATGCACTAATAGTGGGAGACTTCAAATCCTCACTCTCACCAATGGGCAGGTCTGCCAGACAGAAACTTAACAGAGAAGTAAGGCAACTAACAGATGTTATGACTCAAATGGATTTAATAGACATCTACAGAACATCCCACCCAAACACAAGAGAATGTAACTTCTCAGCACCTCATGGAACCTTCTCTAAAACTGACCACAAATTCAGTCACAAAGCAAATCTCAACAGATTCAAAAACATTGGAATAACCTCCTGGATTTTATCACTCCACTGTGCCTTAAAGTTAGAATTTAGCAATACCACAAATTACAGAAAGCCTACAAATTCATGAAAACTGAATACTGCTCAACTGAATAATCACTAGATCAAGGAAGAAATAAAGAAATTAAAGACTTCCTAGAATTAAATGAAAATGAATGTACAACATACCCAAATTTATGGGACACTATGAAAGTAGCACCAGGAGAAAAGTCCATAGCTCTAGATGCCTACATAAAGAAACTGGAGAAATCACACACTAGCAATTTAACAGCACCTCCAAGAGCTCTAGAAGAAGAAGCAAACTCACCCTGGAGGAGTAGACACCAGGAAATAATCAAACTGAGAGCTGACATCAATAAAACAGAAACAAAGAGAATAGTACAAAGAATCAATGAAACAAAGAGTTGGTTCTTTGAGAAAATCAACAAGATAGACAAACCCTTATCCAAACTAACTAAAAGTCAGAGAGAGAATATCCAAATTAACAAAATAGGAAACGAAAAGGGAGACATAACAACAGACAATGAAGAAATCCAGAGAATTATCAGGTCATGCTTCAAAAACCTGCATTTCACCAAATTGGAAAATCTAAAAGAAATGGACAATTTTCTGAATAAATACCATATACCCAAATTTAATCAAGACCAGATAAATAATTTAAATAGACCTATAACTTCTATAGAAATAGAAGCAGTCATTAAAAGTCTCCCAACCAATAAATAAATAAATAAATAGATAGATAGATAGATAGATAGATAAATAAATAAAAGCAAGCCCAGGACCAGATGGTTGCAACACAGAATTCTACCAGATCTTCAAAGAAGTGATAATACCAATAGTCCTCAAATTGTTTTACACAATAGAAACAGAAGGAACATTGCCAAACTCTTTCTATGAAGCTACAGTTACCCTGACACCCAAACTACACAAAGATGCAACAAAGAAAGAGAATTACAGATCAATCTTCCTCATGAACATTAATGCAAAAGCAAACTGAATCCAAGAACACATCAAAAAATCATCCATTATGATCAAGTAGGCTTCATCGCAGAGATGCAAGGATGGTTCAACATATGAAAATCTGTCAATGTAATTCATCATATAAACAAACTGAAAGGAAAAAAAACCCACAAGATCATTTCATTAGATGCTGAAAAGGCCTTTGACACAATTCAACACCCCTTCATGATAACGGTCCTGGAGAGATCAGGAATACAAGAAACATACCTAAACATAACAAAGGCAATTTACAGCAAGCCAACAGCCAACATCAAAGTAAATGGAGAGAAACTCAAAGCAATTCCACTAAAATCAGGAACAAGACAAGGCTGTCCACTCATCCCATATCCATTCAATGTAATACTCAAAGTTCTAGCTAGAGCATTAAGACAACAAAAGGAGATCAAACAGATACAACTTGGAAAGGAAGAAATCAAACTTTTGCTACTTGCAGGTGATATGATAGTCTACATAAATGACCCCAAAAATTCTACAAGGGAACTCCTACAACTGATAAATACCTTCAATAATATGGCAGGACATGAGATTAACTCAAAAAAAAAAAAAAAAAACTCAAAAAAACAGTAGCCCTCCTATACACAAATGATAAACGGGCCGAGAAAGAAATCAGAGAAACATCACCCTTTACAATAGCTACAAATAATATAAAATACCTAGGGGTAACTCTAAGCAAGCAAAGGACCTGTAGGACAAGAACTTTTAGTCCTTGAAGAAAGAAACAGAAGATGTCAGAAAATGGAAAGACCTCCCATGCTTATGGATAGGTATGATTAGCATAATAAAATGGCAACCTTACAAAAAGCAATCTACAGAATCAATGTAATCCCCATCAAAATCCCAATACAATTCTTCATAGACCTTGAAAGAACAATACTCAACTTCATATGGAAAGACAGAAAACCTAGGATATCTAAAACAATCCTTTACCATAAAGCAACTTCTGGAGGCATCACCACTCTTGACTTCAAGCTCTACTATAGAGCTATAGTAATAAAAACAGCTTGGTATTGGCATAAAAACCGACATGTGGACCAATGAAATCGAATTGAAGATCCTGACATTAATCCATACACCTATGAACACCTGATTTTTGACAAAGAAGCTAAAACTGTACAATGGAAAAAAGAAAGCATCTTCAACAAATAGTGCTGGCATAACTGGATGCCAATATGTAAAAGATTACAAATATCTGTCACCATGCACAAAACTCAAATCCAAGTGGATCAAAGATCTCAACATCAATCCATCTACACTGAACCTGATAAAGGAGGAAGTAGGAAGTAGCCTAGAATGCATTGGTAAAGGGGACCACTTCCTAAATATAACACCAGTATCACAGACACTGAGAACAATGATTAATAAATGGGACCTTGAGAAGCTTCTGTAAGGCAAAAGACACAGAGAGTAAGAGAAAATGACAGCCGACAGAATGAGAATAGATCTTCACCAACCCCACATCTGACAGAGAGCTGATCTCCAAAATATATAAAGAACTCAAGAAACTAGACAGCAAAATACCAAACAATACAATTTAAAAATGGGCTACAGATCTAAACAGAGAATTTTCAACAGAAGAATCCCAAATGACTGGAAGGCATTTAAGAAATTGCTCAATATCCTTAGTCACCAGGGAAATGCAAATCAAAACAACTCTGAGATACCATCTTATACTTGTCAGAATGGCTAAGATCAAAAACACTGATGACAGCTTATGCTGGAGAGGATGCAGAACAAGGGGAACACATCTCCACTATTGGTGGGAGCACAAACTTGTACGGTCACTTTGGAAATCAGTATGGCAGTTTCTTAGAAAACTGAGAATCAATCTGCCTCAAAATCCAATGATACTACTCTTGGGCATATACTCAACTGATGCTCAATCATACCACAAGGACACTTGCTCAACTATGTTCATAGCAGCATTATTTGTAATAGCCAGAACCCAGAAGCAACCTAGATGTCTGTCAACCAAAGAATGAATAAAGAAAATCTGGTACATATACACAATGGGGTATTACTCAGCAGTAAAAAAAACAATGATATCATAAAATTTGTAGGCAAATGAATGGAACTAGAAAAAAATCATCCTGAGTGAGGTAACCCAGACTCAGAAAGACAAACATGGTATGTACTCACTCATAAGTGGATACTAGATGTAAAGCAAAGGGTAATCAAACTACAACCCACAGCTCCAGAGAAACTAGGTAACAAGGAATACCCTAAGAGGGACGTACATATCGCCTTGGTAAGGGGAAACAGAGATCTCCCTGAGTAAACTGAGGATGAAGGGGTGTGACAGAGGGGAGGGGATGGTGAATGAGAACATGAGGGAATGGGAAGGTCAAGCTGGGGGAGAGATGGAGTGGGAGAGCAATGAAAGTGATATCTTAATAGAGAGAGACATTATGGGGTAAGGGAGAAACCTGGAAATTCCCAGGAACCCAAGAGGGTGACCCCAGATTAGACTACTAAGTATAGTGATTAGAGGGCCTGAACTGGCCAGCCCTGGTAATCAGATTGGTGAATATCCTAACTGTCATCATAGAGCCTTCATCCAGTAACTGATGGAAGCAGATGCAGAGATCCATAGCCAAGCACCAGGCCGAGCTCTGGGAGTTCAGTGGAAGAGAGGGGAGAAGGACAACATGAGCAAGGAGGGTCAAGATCATAATGGGAAAATCCATAAAGGCAACTGAACCAAGCTCAAAGAACTCATGAACCTTAGATCAACAGCTGTGGAACCTGCATGGGACCGGACTAGAACCTTTGTATAAGAGAGTCAGTTGTGTAGCTGGGTCTGCTTGAGGGGACCATGGTAGTGGGATCAGGATCTATCCCTGGTGCATGAGTTGACTTTCTGGATCTCATTACCTGTGGTCAGACACTTTGCTTACCCCTGATGCAGTGGGGAGTAGCTTGGTCCTGCCAAAACAGAATGTACCAGGCTTAGCTGTTTCCCCATGGGAAAACTTTCCCTGTTGGAGGAGGCGAGGAGAGATAAGGGGGAAGATGAGGAGGTAGGGGGAGTGGGAGGAGGGATGAGACGTGGATCTGTGGTTGGTATGTAGAATGAACAAACAAAGTGTATATATTGAAGTTCTCAGGTAAAATAACAGCAAATACATTAGTCCATTAAAGGAAAGACATTATCACCAGCT
Organism: Onychomys torridus; assembly: GCF_903995425.1. NCBI lineage: Eukaryota > Metazoa > Chordata > Mammalia > Rodentia > Cricetidae > Onychomys > Onychomys torridus. The sequence continues at coordinate 7,222,166 of NC_050455.1, forward strand.
GAGTTCATGTCAGGAAAAGTTAGATTCAGTACTAGAACATCTAAGAGTAGTAACATAATTCAGCAAATTAATGTATTAATAATCATCTATGTAAAAGGAGATAGTTTAAAAAATTCAGCGTGCTCATTTAGAATCTGTTATTATCTATAGTAAATGTGAAATACAGTTTTCCAATTACAGACAAGAACAATAAAAATAATTATTAAAATTTTTAACAGGGCAGGGGAAAGTCCAATTGTTAGTCTTGGAAACAGAAAAAACTGTCAATATTATGTTAGGAATATTGAGGAGAATCATCAGAAAATGATTAGAAACTAGTGGAAGAGTAAACTAAGGCAGGACCAGGAGAGATGGAAGTCAGCGTGCAGAAGTGCAGCGAGAACTGGTCAAGAGGCTGCAGTGTGAAGGAAAGTCCTTCCCTAAGAATAACGTAAAGATCCAAACAACACAGAAATGAGACACTTAGTAAAACTCCATGGTGTGCAAGTTGGGAGAACTGGAGGGAATAAGTGACTTCGTTCATTTTCCTACAACTCACTGAAACCTGAAATATCTGTTGTAGTACTTGACAAAATATTCCTGAAACTCACGTGAAGAAAAATTCCGCAAAAATGTAGAAAAGCTTTTCTTGACAAGAACAGCATGGGAACAGCTCATCAAAATGACATGTTAGCATCAATCAGCACTGTGCAGAGAATCAGTGAACCAATGGAACAGACTAAAAGACTAAGAAGTTTAGGAGGAAGGTTCTGTGTCACATGACTGGGTCGAGGCTAAATTTTTCAAGAAATGATGTCTGAATATCAGACCTTATATTTAGCTATTTTGTTCAAAAGGTGACTTCTGACATGGTGATTCTTGATGAATGAAAGTGCTTAATGTCATTGGGAAAAATTTTTCAGAAATTTACCTTTGAAATATAACAAACCTCCCAAAATATGAAAAATTTCTGTGCTACAAAAATACTGTAGTGACCAGAAAAGCAAGCATGTGATGAGCTCTTACTCATTAATTGAAAAAAAAAAAAAAGCATCCATAGGGAAATGGAAACTGACTTGAAGGAGCACAGATGGGGCTTGTCCACACAGAGAAAGCACAGCCTGTACGGGCTTCAGAAGGATCTCTTGATGCCCATGGAAAGGGTAAACTTCTGAATTATTTTTATTTATTGTTATTGTGTGTGCATGTGTGTGTGGTGTACTGTACATGTAGAGGTCACAGGATGATAAAGATGGTGATGATGATGATGATGGTGATGATGATGATGATGATGATGATGGGGTGTGTGTGTGTGTTTACTGTACATGTAGAGGTCACAGGATGATGAAGATGGTGATGATGATGATGATGGTGATGATGATGATGATGATGATGATGATGATGGGGTGTGTGTGTGTGTTTACTGTACATGTAGAGGTCACAGGATGATGATGATGGTGATGATGATGATGGGGTGTGTGTGTGTGTTTACTGTACATGTAGAGGACAGAGGATGATTTTATGGAGCTAGTTCTCTTTTGCCATGTAAGGAAGGGTTCTGGAGATTTGACTTCCAGGTGTTTCGGCAGCAAAGGCTGTTTCCTGCTGGGCCATCTCACTGGTTCCATCCTGACAAACCTTTAAGGTGCATAACATCCAGACTGCTGTGAATGAGGGAAGTGGATTCTTGTGATCCATTGTGATGGTATGAATTAGTGTTGGCTTTAACTAGGCAATTGCCGGTCATGTTGAAATTTATAGTACACATGCTTTTATCCCAGAAAGTGACCTTTACCATGGGGACTCCCTCTCCATGCATGTGTTCACTATTCACACTGCAGCCAGACCTGAGTTCCAAGGAAAGCCAAGGTAACTGTGCTTCTGGATGAGATCTGAACATCACACTCATAAACAGGATTTTCAAGGCTTCATTACATTACACGTGTAAGCCATTTTTCCAGAACACTTGAAGCTACTGCCAGGACTTAACTCCATGGCTAATTTCCACAGGAAAGGGAGGAAGGCCTTGGTTAGATCATCTTGCATTCTGCTGCTGCCGTTTGGTAAGCTGCTTCTTTTAGCTAAAGGCTCATTCAAGTAACACTAAACATTTATAATTTTAGCCATGTTTAATTAACTTCCCTCTGGTTTCTTGAATCATGTAATTCCATCTCCAGGCTTCTAATTTGGAAAAATACTCCCACATGCAGAGGCTTGCACAAGTGTGTTTACTGTGGAATCATTTTTAATCATGAAAAAAGGAAACAAATTAAGAAACGATTCAATAAAACTATTAAGTCCATATTATGGAATTCTATGTAGCAGTTAAAAAGGATGAAGTGGAATACATATATAGTAATATGGGAAAAAGTCTGTGATAAAGTGTTAGCAAAATAAAAAAAAATCACAGAAAAATATATAGTGTGTAAACCCCATTTTCTTGAATATAAATGAAAATAAAATCTGTATGCAAACACATGTATAAAGTAGCTTGGATAACAAGAACCAAGAACTGCAACTAGATGAATAGAAAAATCCATTTGTAGCAAAATGAGACGACCCGTCTACTACTCTTCACTGCTTTTTGGGAACTTGTTTTAGAAATGTTTTTATAGAGGACCACAGCTATAAAAAGGAGAGTTTTGAAAACTATTAATTAACTCATGTGTATATAGGGTTGTTTTTCTTGTTTGATCTATCTATCTGTCTATCTATCTATCTGTCTGTCTATCTATCATCTATCTATCTATCTATCTATCTATCTATCTATCTATCTATCTACCCACCCACCCACCTACCTACCTACCTACCTACCTTCCTACCTATCTATCTATTTTGGGGGCATGGTCTTGCTATGCAACCCTGGCTGGCTTGGAACTTGCTATGTAGACCAGAGTGGTCTTTAATTTGTGATGATCCCCTTGTGTCTGTCTCCAAATGCTGGAATTGCAGATGTGCACCACTTTTTCCAGATCATTTGAAAAAGTATCTACTTGATAGAAATTTTACACATTTGAATTTGAAAGTCAGTTCAGTTTTCATTTAAATGTACAAACAGCATGGGGGCACTGTCTATGAATCCATTTTAGACAAAGCTGATCCAATTTAGTATGTTTTCATTATGGAAATTCCCAGAGTCCTAGCATGTAAGGATCAGAAAAGTGACATGGAAGAATTGTCAACTAAGTCAGTCAACAGAAAAGCACATTTCACTGTGTGTGTATAATAACCTTTATGTTGGGAAGAAAAACAGCAGATTTATTTAGAGGAAGTATGTTGTATGTGTTTTCTAAAGTCTATACTGTAAAAATATGTGGTACTGTGACTATGAATCAGATATAAAAATAGTGAGAGTTCCCTCCATTGTCATACAATTCACTTATGAATTACAGCAGGATACATGAACAGTTTTACAAAATTTAGCATGACTGTTTCTCTCTCTGCTCCTCATACAACACACATAACTTAAAGGAAAGGTTGAATTAAGAGTTAGGAGCCAAGCCTGAGCATCTTTCACTAGGACATAGAACAATGGCTTCAGTGGGGTATGGGAGACCCAGCAGGTGTCCACTGCTATTCCCAAGGCCACGCCCACCACCCATTTTTGCATAACCAACAGCTTGGGTGGCAACAAAAGGTGAACTAGCAATGTCATGATGTTCAATGAAGTTCATGACGTCATTTTTATACCAAGGCCAATAGGTTCCTTTTCCAGTCAATTGATGTCTTTCTTCTAGGCAGATGGTAAGGTCTCAAGTGACAGCCGCCACAATGACAGGCATTTCAGGAGGAAGGGACTAAGAACAGACACATAATTTTGCACTGAGGCTCCCAAAGATCCCCCAGCTCTTGGGGTTTCCACAACACTGAAAGCAGCTCCACAGGAGAAAGAAAAGGTTCAAACCAGTCACCAGATCCAAAATTAGCATTTTATTCAGAACGCTGGGGTCAGAGGTGTATTGTTTATAATCTGGTACACAACACAGACGCAAAGCCGTTGTCAGGGTCTTTCCAGTTTAAAAGCTTTTTTTCCCCTTTTTTCTCTTTTTATTTATTTTTTTGTTTATTTGTTTTGTTTTTAAAAAACACACACTTGCTAATGCTGTCAGTACCAGGCCACCCCCTTTTACTTTACTTTTCTTTTTTTGTGTGTAATTTTTTTTGGTACAAATTATGTAAAACATTTGTGCTAAGAACTTTTATCCCTCCCCCAAACAAAACAAAACAAAACAAAAAAAGAAAATAAAAAAGAAATTAAAAAAATTAAAAATTAAAAATTGAGTATTCTAACTACAGCTCAACAGTTGAATCAAATGTCACTTTGTTTTGTAAATACTTTATCCATAACGAAAGATATTAACATGCAAAAAACCTGAATCCAAAGTCCAAATAATACATACACATGTTCCGAGTTCTCTGCACTCCTCCATAGTCTATGCTGATAAAACATTATGTACACACACCATTTTTACAGCGAGGTGGAAAAAATACAGGAAATAAAAAAGTGTACATGGATTAAGACCAAAATGTGTCTAACATTCTAGTTTATGAAAAAATTCAATTTTGCTACAAATTGGTGATATGAAAACTCCCTTTATCTGCAACCAGCTGCGTAAGTTTTAAGATTTTAGTGAAAAAAAAACAAAAACAAAAACAAAAAAAAACCCTAAAGTCTAAAACTAGAAGTAATGTACATTTTTCCTATCTCATGGTCTCACCCCCCCTCCCCAAGGTAACAAAATCACTCCATGAGTTAATTTTTTTAATCTGTTCATTTCATTCTGTATCTTAACAAAAGCAAATGCATTGTAACAAAAGTGTGTTGAAGCATATCACGTTTAACTTTCTGCTCCCACCACAAAATATTTTGTCTTTTCCTTATTGTTTCAGAAATCAGTACCATTAAAGCCTTAAACAGAAAACTAATTCCAATCTGAAAAAGGTACAAAAAGGCACATAAAATCCCAGTGCTTCTGTACTGTAAAATTCAAGTGTAGCTGACAGTATCGGATCACTGATATTCCCTGGGAGCCCAAACTGGTTCGCAGCCTACGCCAAAGCCTCCAGCAAGCACGGTGCTAGTGACTACAGAGTTAAAGCCTAGCTTCTGTATGCTTTTTGGGAATATCAGGTGAAACTGTTCGTACTTGTCCAAAAGCCAAGTCCGTCCCGTCCTGCTGGTCGGTCAGTCATCGCCGCCCCCGTACATGTCGGCCAGCTTCTTGAAGCGGGGTCCCCAGTCATTCAGGTAGTCATAGTCCTGGTCCCCACCGCTACTGGAGGAGTTGAGAGAGCTCAAGGAGCCGGCTGTGGAGCCGCTGCCCTCATAATCAAAGACCAAGAGCGAGTCATATGGTGGAGCTGTGGGGTCGTTGTCAGCAGCTTTAAGGCCCTAGGTTAGGAGAGACAGGAAACAATTACTGGAGGGTTCCGGCTGCCAGAGCACAAGGTCACCCCAGAGCCCTTGAGGGATCACAAATTGCTCAAAGGTTCCCATTGGCAAGATCCCAGCAATTTCAACACACGAGAAAAAAAAAAATGGGTGGAGGGGAAGGGTGATTGGGGCTTCAAAGTCAGACAATTATCTTTTTCAAGTAATCAATCCGAAGGGTGCCCATGATGTAAGAAGAGGGTGGTGACCGGTTGGGGAGTATGTTTGACAGATGGAAGAAAGGGGTCATTTGTTTGTAGCTGGTAAGAGGAGATCTTAAATGATATGATATATGGAGACCGACGGCTAGGTCAAAAGAAAAAATTTACCAAAATGCAACTTAAATTTTAAGGTGGTAATTAATTACTATGAGAACAACAAAATCAATCAATCACTGAACATGAACAACACTTTCCTTGACAGGACATGTAATAAATGTGACTAAAAGTCCATGGGATAAGAGCAGTTTTGAAAGAGTAATTTAATTTACTACTAGATCAGATAATATGACACAAACACAAAGGTCCTTGTGATACATGGACCTGGAAAGGGATATTTTTGGACAATTAAGAAGTTGAATATAAACTCCATGTGTATCAAAGAGGACAGATATAAAGAATTGAGTGGTCCTTGGCCCTCTGTCTGTCCACAATGTAGTTTAGAAGCATGATCACACCAGAAAGCTCACGACAAACATCAGAACTACAAAATCTAGGCAAACACCAGGAAACTGAAGAAGTGAAAACTGAGATGACCATGAAGACCGGATTCACGGAGAAAGTGACATTGACCTGATTTTGGAAGGCTATCAGAGGATGACTGATGAGAGGTCAGAGGTGATACTACATAGAGAGTCCCATCAGATCACCTTATTATAGGAACATAAAATGTGGAGTGAATTGATACAGTGTGAAAAGATAGGGCAACTTCTAAGTATGCTTTTCATAGCACAGGGAATCCACCTGGAAATAATCACAGAAATTAAGCCAGTCTTAGAAAGACAAATGTGTATTTTCTGTAATTTGTGGTTCTTGGATTTCATGCATATATACAAAACTGTGTGTGTGTACACACACACACACACACACACACACACACACACACACACACACGAATTAATGGTATGAATGTAGAAGTGAATGGTTATGGAACAAAGACCAATGGGAAAGGAGAGAGTGAAAAGGGTGTGGGTAAGGGGAATGGGAGTAGTATGTCCAATGCACAACACATACTTGTATGAAATGTCTTACATAAAACACTACCATGTATAATGATTGTATATCATGAAAACTTAAAAACAGTTTATTCAATAAGAAGTAGGTTGACTTCTAGCTTTCATAGGCCACAGAAAGCCATGACCCAATACTTGAATATAATATAAATATTGGGGAAGGGAGAAATTTTTGTCAATCTAAAATGAATATATATATATGAGTCTTAAGAATAAAGAATACAAACTAGGGAGGCAATTAGCATCCACATTCTTAACTCCTGGAATCAGGTGCTTTTAAATATGCAGTTGAAGTATCTACAGCTAATTGTTAATTATGCACCACAAAACATCAAAAAAAAAAAAAAAAAAAACAGCCTTAGGTCTTTTGGGAATTTTCTCAATTCTATGTTGATGCTCCACAACACAGCAACAACAGTTTTCAAGCAATTACTGTCTTCTTAGAGCTTCGGATCAGCAGAAGCTGATGGGTGTGTGGTGGCTTCCTTTTCTCTGAGACGTGGATATTTGTTATAGACTTTCTTCCTTGAGAGATTATTCCTTACAATCCATATGTTTTCCAGTATATGTTAACTTATATAAGTGTGATGGTCAGAGTTAATGGTCAATTTACAGAACCTAGAATCAACGGGAAGATGATCCTCTTGGCATGTCTGTAGGGAAATGATCTTGATTACATTAGCTGAGGTGGGAAGACAGGCCTGCTGTGGGTGGCACCATTCCCTAACAGGGATCCTGGACTGTATAAATGGAGAGGGAGGGGACTGAGTAGCATGCATTTGTTCCTCTCTCTGCTGACTGAATATGGTTGCCCAGCCACTAGATGCCTGTGCTTCCTGCCTCCCCGCCTTGATGGGCTATACCCTCCAACTGCAAGCCTGACAAAGTCCTTTCTTCCCTGAATGGCTTCTGTTGGGGTATTTTGCCACAGCAATCAGAAATGAAACTTAGAAAAAAGAAACTTTTTTAAAAATGAGAATTTCAATCCTTATAAGTTTACAGATAAAGAATAAGGAAGAATCAGGAAAGATAAGATCAGAGTCAATATGCTGTAGTGTTTCTGAGATTGGATCTGAGTCAACACCTCAACTTTGACCTTGAGTCCCCAGTATCGGCTTATGGAGACTGTAATAAGGTTATCTGAAGATCAAAAGAGACTCGGGGTTCAAGCCTTCACTAGTGTTAGCCACAGAAAACCTCAGTGAGCACCAGTTAATATTTTAATGGTTACTTTTAAAGAAAAAAATCTTGCATTGACATTTGAAATCAAAGTTAAGACATGTTATTTTAAGAAATAAAACTGCAGCTGCTAGACTCCCATCATAAACCAGAGCCAAATCCTACCAACCCTCCCACATCCAAGAATCTCCTACCAACAATCCTAACCATTTATAATTAGGCACAACTTTCCCTCATATCATGTTATACTATTTCCACCCCAGAAAGGGCTGTTAAATAAAATTTTAAAAGTCTTCAGCAAACCACTTCAATATGTAAAACAAAAATAAGTCTGGACGAGACTTTCCTTGGCTTATTTTTAGAATAAGCTACAGTGCAGTTCTGCTAAGACTGAGAACCACAACCTACACTTTCTCAGGATCTCTGTCTCCTTTCTGTGGCAGAGTGGGTTGCTGTCCTCAGTGATCCCCAGGGGAGCACACGCCCAAGATGCCACAAGGGCCTCCTCTCTAGAGTCCCAGTTTACTTGCTCCACCCAGCTGTCAGGCTTGGTTATGGCCAACGCAGCGTGAGGAGTGGGAAGAGAGAGCACTGGAAGGGCTCTGCAGCGCTGCTCACAGTCCTTTCTCTGGTCAGCCTGGAGAATGGTCTGTCACTCACTCAGGCTTTAAATGCCCCCAGTCCTTGCAAGGAAAACTACATGTCGATACGGAAGGAGGGCCACCGATGGACTTGGCCTTTGTGTAAGAAGTACAGCCATCACTACTGCAAGCCAGCAATAGCTATCGGTTACTACAGTCCCAGGTCTGGCAAAGCCAAAGCATTCACTTTCGTTCATCTTATGTAGTCACTGCAAGGCACATGGGTTCGGTTTCAGTAACTCTAATGCACTGGAGAACTGGGTATGAACAAACCTCTTTGGGTTTACAGTCACCCAGTATCACCTCATATTCCCCCCTTTTCCTACAAAACCTACCAACTACAACTACAGTTACTACTTGAGTCTTCTAGTTCAGCACCATCTAGCTTTGGTCTACGTATGAAATAGACCCCAGGAGAAAAATCAAAAAGCTTCATGGAAATTCTGAGTACAACGGACTTCCTGAAAACAGGTACTATGATTTTATTATAAAGAGATGGTTGGGGGTGTGGCACAGTTGCTAGAGAGCTTGCCCAGCATGTAAGAAGCCCTGTATTTGATTCCTCAATACTGCCTTAACTAGGCGTTGTGGTGCCCACCTGTAATCATACCACCCCACAGACAGAGATGGTAGGATGGGATGTTTAACGTTATTCTTAGAATGGCTGCAAAGCCAGTTTAAGGAGTTCAAGGCCAATCTGTGATTATACAATACCCTATCTTAAAAAAGTCAATGGTAGGATTGTAGAGTGTCAAGTCTATCTGGATTCAGGGACTGAAAAGTGATGACATAGATTTCCGTGTTCAAGTGATTCATGCTACAACTCTCTGGACCTCACTGGTATGTCAGAAGACTCTGAGAATCTTCAGCAAATTTCTTAACACATTTAATTCAGCACTCCTTAAAATCAGTGTAATGCTTGAAGAAATCTATCCCATACCTGGTGCTGAGAATCTTAAAAATATTCTTCTCATCTTGAGAAATACACATTCAGCTTGTATGTTGGTCTTCTGACCACCATGGTAGTTTTGAATTTGTTTTCTTTGCTTTTACAAAGGAGTAAAGGCTATAACATGATTAGTGAGAGACAACTGCACCATGCAGGGCATGTGTGTTGTCTCTGGGTTTATAACTATGAGAGAGTGAAATCACTGGCCTGGAAGAATTCTTGGTGCAGCTATCTTTCCAGGGAGAGGTCAAGAACTTTAAGCTCCTTTCACATGCTTAGCTTTGGTTTGCACTTCAGAACAGAATGGGACAAGTCTGAATGAGGTACTTACTAAGACGATCATAGTCAAGCTGAGAAACCTGCAATTACAGCCATGTGGTCAGAGACTGCAGAATAAATCAGGGGGAGCAGAGTTTTCTGGATCCCTTATGGATTCTTTTATTCTTGGATATGGACACTGTGTCACTTGATGTATAAAGCACTGTTACCAAATTTACAAGCCAACCACGTGCTTCTCCTTTCCAGGTTTGACTCCATTTAGAAAGGTGTGCTTGGCTCCTGGCTTCACCTTTCTCGAGGCAGAAGATCTTGAACTCTAGATAAATTTATCTGGGTGCCTTTGTCAGTTTTCTGCAGTCTCAGGGCTGCCGAGTGCAAGCTGTGGCCACTTCTTGCTGAGGTTGTATTTATAGATTTTGGAGCCTATGCGTTTGGGGTGGAGACTCACTTTGATGGGAACTATAAAGGCACTCTGCAGAGAGGAACACAAGAGAGACGAAGGAGGAAAAGCCACTGATCTCCTGACATCGTCCTCTGTGTGTCTGTCCCAGCTTTGCCTCAGCTCCCCGTGTCCTGCAACAGCCGAGCAAAGGGCCTTCTCACTGTTCCTCTCATCTCCGGACTCCAGCCCATCTCCTTGGATGAGTGCTGTCTCTCACTAAGGGGGTTTCACTCCCTGTAGGTAAAACCTTCAATGTGCTCTTTAAGGCCTGCATACATAAGGGACAGGTTCACCTGGGGTGTGAAAAATAGTGTTCCATAGGTGCACAGCCATGGAAAGAAAAGCAACCACCTTTACAGAAGAAAATTAAACTTAAAATTGATTAACAGTTTAAGTAAATAATAGAAGAGAGAAGCCGAGATAGAAGAATTAGGTGGTGTTTTCCCAAGGCCTGATTGATGTCTGGGCGATCAACAAGACCAAAAACAAAACTCTGTGGAGAAACACTGACTGTTTCCCCTCACCTCAACCTGAACACCTAGACCTAAACGGAGCACCAGTTTCCCAAACCTGAACGTGGTACTCTGCACACAGCGTCTGTTTCCAGGTTCATTTCCTTCTAGCTGCAGTGTGATTGAAATGCTTCTCAGCACATTTTGATATGATTAATATACCTTAGCCACCAGTTACAAATCATCTACCTACTCATCCATCCAACCATCCACCCATCCAGCATCCATCCATCCACGCATTTGTGTGTTAGCGCACTGGGAATGCTGTTTGTGCTGTTGAGTTTTCCTTCCCCATCCACGGGAGGCACACCTGTGTCCCTCCAGTCACTTCTTACATCACCTTGTTTGAATCACTTCAGAGTGTGAGGCCCCTTCCTGCTGAGGCCGTTTTACACTCACATCCTGCTTTTCAGGACGATGTCCGACTTTCAGCCGCTCTTCTGCAAGAAAGCTTTTCCCTAATGCTCCAGACTTGGTTTTTTTTCTTTTTTCTTTCATCTCAGCATCTAGATTATGTCTGTCATGATGTCTACTCTGTTAAGAGGATCTAAGATTAAAATATCATTGGGGCTGGAGTGGTGGCCTATACCTTTAATCCTAGCACTCAGGAGGCAGAGGCTGGTGGATCTTTGTGAGTCCATAGCTCTAGTACAACCAGGACTACATAGAGAGACCTTGTCTCAAAAATGAAACATAAATAAATAAATAAGTAAAATGCAGGTTGACATAATAGTATACCATTTTACATTATATATATATATATATATATATATATATATATATATATATATATTAACATTACTAACCTCTTTGGTTATAGAGAATTTAAATTAAGATGTGATTATGTTTATGAGAGATTTATTTAATTTATTTTCAATTAAAAGACTATTGGGAATCTTTTGTTGATAAAAAATTGTGTGCAGTAATCATTACTGTATTTCTAACAATTCAGAGACTCTATTGTATGACATGTACATTTTACACATGTCTCTGTTTTTTATAGTTGTTTTGGTTTTCAAGACAGGGTTTCTTTGTGTAGCCCTGGCTGTCCTGGAACTTGTTCTCTAGAGTAGTCCAGGCTGTCCTTGAACTCACAGAGATCTGCCTGCCTCTGCCTCCGGAATGCTGGGATTAAAGGTGTGTGCCATCACACGCGTCCATACATGCCATTTTATTAAGCTCTCACTACAGCCTTAAAAGAAGGTTCTGTGCTTACAAAAAAGGCCTTAATTAAATAAAAAAAGAAAAAAGAAGACAATTGGAAACTCAGAGACTAACTTCAAGGATCTGGACCTTGTACCAAATCCCAGTGCTTTGAGATGAGCTGGATTGAACTCAGACAAGCCCCTCAGTCTCTAAGAGCGAAATGACACACTTTACAGTAGAAAAACTAATGTAACTAACAAGAGAAAGAGGCAGTTTAAGCTTCAGTAGTTTAACAAATTCTTCTACAAGGCCCTTCTGGATGTTTTAAGGCATGTAAGTCACAAGTCAGTCTTTTCACAGAAGGGCACACGTGGTTTTAATTCCTCTAAGATAAGGGCATGTAAGATTAGTGCAGTTATTGGAGATATGCTAATATCTACTAAGAAGCTGAGATTAAATAAATTTATTTCAATTTTCTCACCTTCTGAAGGTCATGTTTAAAAATGCAACCAGGATAAAATTTTAACTAAAATCTGAAAACAGGTGTCTTGTTCTACTCTTCCTGCTTGACTAGAAATGAGTTCTCTTGTGAGATTCAGGGCAACATCCATTCATTATTTAAATAAACAAGCTGGAGAATGTTCTCATGAGTTTCCCTAGTCCTTATATATATAAAAGCACTCCAATTATAATCACCACTATATTATTCTTCCTTTGGAACATTTGGTCCTCTGCTAAATCAAATAAGACCTGGAGATAAATAAATTTGTATGTATTTGCAATGTTTTCACAAAGTGTGCTGGAGTTCTTTCCAGGTGCCTTCAAATGTTTCAAAATACATGTATTTATTTTTGTTTGCCAAGTTAATGAAAGATATTGAGGGAATTGTAATGGTTACCTGGGATGAAAGATTCCATATGGTACTTCTGAGAATTCTGTAACTTCTAGGGAGTATTGGTCTCCATTCGTTTGCCCACAGAACTATTATATCCTGGTACTCTCTTTTATTGTTCTTGAGACACCTTAACCTACTTGGAGTTTTCTCCTGCTTCTAATTGTAGGACTATTTTGCTGTCAATGTTTTGATTTTTTTTTTTTTTTTTTGAGACAAAGTGTCCTTTAGCTAAGGCTGATATGGAAACCATTATGTAGCCAAGAATGACCTTGAGCTGGTGTTCCTGCCTCTACTGAGAGCTGGGACTATAGGTGTGTGTCACCATGGACAGTATAATGTGATGCTGGGGATTGAACTTGGGGCTTTGTGCAAGCTTCCATGGTCCTTGGGAATTTCAAGGCCTGTTTGTGGTTATCTTTCTTCTTTCTTTGTATCTTGAGATAATACTCAGGTTCACGGGATTTGCTGCTATTTTGAAAATGACTACAAATGGGGCCCTTTCATCCATTTATTCATTCATTAACCAAAGTATCTTGCACTACCTCATCCAATCACCCCAGGAATAAGGACCCATTTCCCGGGCCACAGAAGACCCCAGAAGGAGGCTGAACAGAACCAGAATGGTTTTTAATGGATGGGGGCAAGCCTCAGGTAGCATTGGGTGACACTGGGTAGCACCTGTCTCTCCTCTGTATCCTGCCCTTTCTGGCTTGGTAAGGCCTCATAAAGGAAAAATGAGTTTGAATCAGGAAGAACAGAATCCAATTACAAGCCAAGGGTGCAAAGCACAAATAAAGAGCCCCTTCAATCCTCTGCAATATGCAGGCTGGCAGGGGACCAGAGGTGCAATTGCATCACGTCGATATTGGACAGAGGCTCCTCGACTGCGGCTGGGTGGAGTCATGCCCTACCAACACACTGACAAGACTGTAAGTGAAAACATACTTCACACATCTAAAGTACTGAACCTCACAGCCACACAGAACAAGAAATAGCCTTTGCTCTGGAGAACTCCTGTACTCAGGTGAGAGACGAAAATATTGGCAGTTGCACCCTCAAATGGAAGAGAGAATATGGACATTCACACTCTCCAATGGCAGACTGGATATTTACAGTCACACTCTAGGCAGCTGGGGAGGATTATGCCGGGAGGGGCATCATTTGGTCTTTCCAGACATATCAAGGACAGTTTCATAGACAAGATGTTTGCACTGTATCCTCATGGCTACAGTAGCCTTGCAGATCAAGAATGTGTGGATTTTTCCTGTTCAAAAGGGTCATGCTTTGGGGGACTGCAAACATCTGAGGGCTGCAGTGTAAGAAGACCTAGGGGAATGAGGGGAATGGCAGGAATCAGGACGTGATTAGCCTTATAACTTCACTTAGTGCTTGATTTTTATTTCCAAGAGAAGACTATCAGGGCTAAGATTGACTTTCACAATGAACTAATACCAGCAGGCCATACAGAAGCACCTAAGCTTTTGAATTCTACACATTCAAACTCTTGATTGCAAGGAAATCCAGTTCTCACACCTATAGTTCTAAAATTCATTATATCTTAAAACAACAACAAAGAGGATAATTCAACCACATTTTCTCAGAACAACACACAACAAATCCAGACACAAGCCCATTGGGTATTCTTATAAAAAGAGAAACCTCTAAAGTTGTTCATAATTTCCTGCAATTGTCTCTAAGCAGCTCTGTGTGTAAGAACAGGGCAAGTCGGAACACAGATTATAGAAAAAGGGAAATACTGGCATTCTTTTTTTTTTTTAAACCTCCTATATGATCTTAATGTGTATCTGCCACAAATTAGCCTGTTACCTACTTAACAGAAGTCAGCATGTTTAAAAGCAGCCTCTTTTCACTCAGGAAAAGACAACAATAGAAAGTTATAGATGCGGAGAAATACTCCAAATCTGTTTTGAAACTTTGTCAAATAAGTTATTATTCTTATACTTTATTTATTGTGTGTGTGCCACTGTGTTCATATGGAAGTGAGAGGACAACTGTGAGGATCAGTTCTCCCCTTCCATCATGTGGCTATCAAGATCAAACTCAGACCATCAGATGATGGCATGTGCCTCTATCCACTGAGCAAAATTGCCAGTCCCCATTTCAAAACTAACTACATAGGCAACTCTACAATAGACTGCTGACATTTATATATTATATGACGATGTCAATAAAGCCAATGAAATAAGAGGCTCATGTTGTGGAATATTACTTTAACTAGGCAAAGATGTGTTACATTGGTTTTTGTTGCCTTTGTTTAATATGTGATCATGTGTTGCTACTTCACCTTGCCTACCTAAGGCACCTGATTGGTCTAATAAAAAGCTGAACAGCCAATAACTAGGCAGAAGAGGGATAGGCGGGCTGGAGGGCAGAGAGTTAAGTAGGAGGATGAATCTAGGTTCAAAAGAGAGAGAAGACAAAACTAGGGAGACACTGGGACCTTCAGCCAACCAGAGGAAGAGTAGGATGTACAGAATGAAAGGTGAAAAAGCCCTAAGGCAAAATGCAGATGAAGAGAAACAGGTTAGTTTAAGTTATAAGAGCTAGGCCAAGCATTCCTACCTAATATTATCTCTGTGTCATGATTTGGGAGCTAGTTGGTAGCCAAAAGAAAGCCTGCTCCCGGCTCATCAATGGCCACCTTGCACCTTGTGATATATGGAGACCAATGCTGACTTTGGAGTGCCCAGCATCTGAGCAGTGAACACAGCTCCTGCTATACATTCTGTCAGTAGCAATAGCTATCCCTGTCTTATATGAACAATAAAAATCCTGGGAGAGCATTTGAGTAAAAGCCTGGCCAGTATCTAAACAGAAGAAGCACAAGTCATTCTCTGTCAAAACTTTAGTATCAGCCATAGGACTCTTGGGAGCAATGAAATAAGGGAATGACAGAGAACTCTGACAGTGAAATTGTGTTTGTTGCATCCAACAGAGAATTTGCTCTCTCATGTGGAGGCTTTTAAACCTCCTCTACAAGGCCAGTGTTAAAATCACATGGTATTTAACTTAACTCTTTCAGCTAATGCCATGTGATGAGTTGATGGGGATGTGGTGAATTCTCAGCAGCTGTGGGTTCAAAGTGTGCAGTGTAGAAAAAGAGAACTCCTGTTAGATTACTAATACTAATAAATGAAGTTAGAGCGCAGGGCAGTACTAGTCTGTTTGTTGCTTGCAGTCTAGAGGAAAAAAAATCCTCTAGGAGAATGCCATTGTACAATGCAACTTGATTGAAACAATTCAGGGTGCTGAAAAGACAGCTCAGTCTATAATGTGCATCCTCTTGAGGACCTAAGTTTGATCCTCAATGTCCATGTGAAAAAAGGTCAGTCTGGGTGGCATATGCTTGTAATCCCAGCACTGGGAAGGTGGAAACAGGTGGATGGTCATTGAAGCTTGATGGCCAGCCAGGCTAGCCTACATGGTGAGTTCCAGGTCAGTAAGAGATTATGTCTCAAAAAATCAAGACAGACAGTGCCTACAGCATGTTACCCTAGGTTGTCCTTTAGTCTCCAAACACGTGTGAATGTAGGTTCACACATACACCTGCACATACATGTACACCTGCACATACATTAAAAAAAAACCAGCTTGCTCTCTGTCACTCGAGTCATATCTGTTTTCAGATAAACATAAACTCAAAAATAATGACATTTTAATGAATTATATTCAATACATTCAACACATATGTCCCAAATGTGTTGCTCACAGAGACCTAACATTAAGCATACAATAAAATATTCTATAAGAAAGTGAGTCATTTTCTTCAATGGTATAGCCCCTGGTTAGTTGCTAATGCTCCTATATATAACGCCCAACTCACATCCATGTAACTAACCCTAATTAAGCACTTAAGTTCACCACAAAGAAAGACATAAAAGCAGAAGGGGCACTATTTGGGAGAAGGAGGGGGATGAGTGGTCAAGAGATGGAATGGGGTGAATAAACAAAACACATTATATATGTGCATACAATGTCATAATGAAACTGATCCTGTATAGTTAATATGTGTTAATGAAATAAAATTTAAAAAAAAGAAAGCAAGTCTCTGCACCTCATTGATGAAGTCCCCAATGTCCCCAGGGTGTGGGGCTGCAGATCGGACAGGGTACTGTGGCTCGGCATGGATGGGCCTCTCATCTAGCCGTCTGATCCCCACAGGCTTGATGGCGTCAGGCTCTACGGTATCTGGTTGCTGGAGCTGGCTCAAGTCATAGTCCTGCATGGGAGGGAATTAGAAATCCATCGGAGATGAGCACCAAGAAGGAGGAAGATTACAACCTTTGTTTTTAAACACATATTCGGAACGCATGGAAATGAGTATAATTTAACATAATGGAAAAGTTGCCACTGGGAGTTTTTCATGTTATGATTAAATATTTCTTTCACACAGCTCTTTCTTCTGTGTTTTCCATCTCTGCAGTCTGTGCTCCATCTGTTTTAAAGCACTCCTCATCAGCTACCAATGGGAGACAGCAGTGTGATGAGGTCTCACTCCAAGATGACTAAGGCTCCAACAACAGTATGCCCCAGATCAGCAACGCACTAATGTCTTCAACATCAAAAACAAGTAATGGGGTGCATTTCTCTTCTCTCTGAGGAAAGCATTGGTGCATCAAGGTTGAAACCCAACCTCGCATCTCTCCCTTCCTTCCAGAGTTTTGAATTTCTTATCCATAAATTATGGTCTATGGGCCTGTCTGACTTGTGTCCTAGTTTTCCTTAAGAATGGCCTTCATATTTTCAAATAGTTACTTAAAATATCAGGGAAGAAAAATAAGCCCCAGGGGCTCTGTGTAGCCCACAGAACCAAAATACTTTCTTGTCTTTCCTTTAGAGAAACAGTTTGATCTATGCATGCTGGGCCAGGATGAGTCTGGTTCCTTTCCATGTAGCCCTGTAGAATGTTCTGGAGAAACAGCCTGTGCATTTGTAGAGAGGCAAGGTGATGCTGTGAAAAGGGTCCTCTGGGCATAGGCTGGGCTCTCCCAACTATTTTCAGTTAATGCACCAGCAACCTGCTCAGGAGTACACAAGGAAACCCACTATACATTGAAATAGAATCCAATTCCAGTTTGGGCAAACTTTGTAGTTTTCAAACCTCTACATCAGTGGTTTTCAGCATGTGGGTCATAACCCCTGGGGAGTCATATATCAGATATCCTGTATATCAGCTATTTCCATTACAAGTCACAACAGTAGCAAAATTATAGTTATGAAGTCGTAACAAAATAATTTTATGGTTGGAGCGTCACCACAGCATGAGGAGCTGTATTAAAGGGTCACAGAATTAGGAAGATTGAAAAACATTGGTCTACATTCTGGTTACAAAATGACAAGTCCTGAGCTTACCCAAAGTGCTTAACCATTCAACACTGACATTCACAGCAAACACCAACTTTCTAGTATTGGTTCAGCCTGCGCTGCTCTGTCTAAACTCCACTTAAATGCTTTCTAAGTATCTTCACAGTGGCTGATTTATTCAGAACTCAAACAGTTACTATGTCTGGCAGTGTGCTAGGTGCTGTACATATGTCTGCTCATTTAATCTTTTTAACACATTTTATCATCTCTGTTTAAGATATGAAGACATAGAGTTGCAATGAACCCAAGTCACCCACCCATGGTCTTGGAGATATTAACACACAAAACAGACTTGGACTGTGGATGTGTTAGACTCCACAGCCTGGCTCCTTTCACAGCCTACGACAGTGAGTCAAGCCCAAGATACAAGAATGGATTTAAAGAGAGCTGAGCTGCATAGATGATCTGGACAAAGAAAGGAAGGCTGAGGAACAACTGAAGTATCCTGGGACACAAAAGGAAGTTCAGAAAACTTCCTATCCACATGGGCCAGCGACTCTGCCAGTCTCTTCATGAAGAATTTCTGCCTGTTGTCTATGAAGAACGCTTCTTTGTTGCCTTTCTAGATTGTGGGTGACAGACTCTGAGGTGGCTGAGTGGCTTGCTCCAAGTCACATGGTCAGTAGGTCAAAGTGAGAAATAAACTACGGTGCCTATCTTCAATGTGTCTGATCTTACATGTAACACTATGCCAGTGAAGGAGGAGTTCTCATTTACCTACAGTTTGATGCAGCTGGTGGGTAACGGGCCTGGAGTAGGTGGATGGAAAAGTCACCTCAACCAGGAATGTGCCGTGTGGTGTACAGAGAATGGCAAGCCATAGAGGGGCACAAAGGGTAAGACAGGAGGTCACAAACTTTGAATATCACTCATGTTTAAAAGATCTAGTGGACAACTGAGTTTAGGTTTGAACCTTGAACTTCATGTGGGCCAGAGAGACACCGTCATGGAAGGATATTATGAACAGCGTGAACAAAGACCTGGGAAGAATGCCTCAAGTCATCCATAAACAACCAGGGAGAGAGGCTTTAGCAGTGATGTGCTCCGATTTCAAAGTTAGAGAACTTATGAGCTGTCCTAAAGTAACATGCCTTGAGAAAGTCTTTAAACCAGCACCAAGAGAGAATAATTTCAAAAACGTTAAAAGCTTTAACAGAAAGAAATGAGATTTTCAGGCTGTGTTTAATTGTTCAACTAGTGAATTCAGGAGAGGCCAGTGAAGCAAGGGTATCCTCAGTCAATACAAGGGTATTCTTGTCCTAGAAAAGGGAAATGAAGTGGTAAGAATATTGACAGTTAAATGCTTCTACCTTCAGCTTGAAATCGCTTGATTAGGAAGTCTTAATTACAGAAAAAAAGGTTAATCTTATGTTTAAAGACCATCTTTCACCAGATGACATAGTCCCTGATACTCTTGGATGTATCTGGTGATACTTTAATGTGACAGTAATGAGAATACAGAGGATGCACAAGTTTGATTATGAATGGCCCCCACAGGCTCATAGATTTATATGCTTAGTCATTGGGAGTGGCACTACTGACAGGTATTAGAAGGTGTGGCCTTGTTGGAGGATGTGTGTCACTGGGGGCTGGGCTTTGGGGTTTCGAATGCTCAAGCCAGGCCCACTCTTTCTCTTGCTCTTTCTGGAGCCTGGAAGTCTGGGTGTAGAACTCTGGGATCCTTCTCCTGCACCATGTCTGCCTGCATGCCACCACACATCTCCCTATGTTCCCCACCACAGTGGTAATAGACTAAACCTCTAAAATTGTAAGTGAGCCCCCAAGTAAATGGTTTCTTTTTGAAGAGTTGCCATACCTGAGCGGTTTCTTTTCCAAAGCAAACGAAGTAAGCCTGATGGTTTAACTTAAGATATTCTACCATTGGACAGACCCCTCTACCCTGACTTCCCGGGAATGTCCACTGTATTTTCAGGTTGCAAGTTCAAGCACATTTCAACTGGCTAGCACCACTTAAAATGTTCAGATAAATCGCAAACAGACACATTTCTGATAGGAAAACGGAAAGCTCTATAAGAGGGGAAAGCTCCCATCCTTCCAGGGTGACACATTGCAGCAGCTCCTTCTTCAACAGCGCTGTCTTCTGGCCAGCACACTCACAGAGCACAGATATACACTCCGGTAGCAGGTTATTAATCTGCAGGTATTTCTTTCTGAAGCTCTGACCTACTTCTGCAAGAGCGAGAGAGTAGGGTTGAAGAGATGGCTCACTGGGTGAGAACATTTGCTGTGCCAGCATGAGGAGGACCTGAGTTCAGATCCCCAGCACCCATACAAACAGCTGTATGATGTTGTCACCTAAGTGCTGATGTGGGTGCAGGCAGAGAAAGGGGGATTGCTGACGCTGGTTGGCTTCCCATCCAGCTTCAAGTTCAGTGAAAAACAAAACTGTCTCAAAAGGATAAAATAGGACACACCACGTCATCCACTTAGCTTATGCATGTATATACACATTTGTGCATATACTACATAATATATACAAAACACACACACACACACACACACACACACACACACACACACACACACTTTTGTCCAAGCTTATAGAAAGTGTTGGTTGGAATCAAGTGTTGAATATAATTGCAGGGATGATGTTCAGGCCATCTAGCAAAAGAACAGCTGATTCAAGAGATGTGACTTGGATCACATTACAGGACCCCAGTCCTGTCACTGAGAACAGTGCCAGGGTGACTTATCTTCCCATGATGATAAAAACCTGGTAAGTTGTTCAGTTATAATGGGATCAAAAAGAATCAGAAAGCCCTTGATTTACAGCAAGCCAGAAGCTGGGTTACAGGGGAGACTTAAGAGTTTCTTTGTTGTGGCTCCCTCTGGTCTATGGCAAGAGCACTCACTGGTGGCAGGGAGGATGTGGCAGGGTCTAGGGGTCAAGGGACAGGCTTTGCTATTGATGTCATTCTGTGTTATATGGCAAAAAGCCCTGCCCTGAGGGCTCAATTTTAGACATTTTGATAAAAGCTCACTCTATATGAATTTCAATCCCATCATGTTTTCCTTAAACACAAAAATTATAACATGTAGAATAAGAATTAAAAGGAGAATTACAGAGACCCAAAATTCTCTGCAGGTCTTTGGGGTCCACAGTCTAAGTCATGAAGAGGGTGAACAGTGAGAGCTCTTGATTTAGATCCCAGGTCCCTGAAGGCTGAATGGCTCTGATACTTGTCTCATAACCGGCAACTTTTACAATGTGAATTTCTCAAAGAAATTTGGTTTTCAAATGGAAGTCAAACGAAATTGTACTTCAATTCACCTCTGGGATGCGTGTTAATTGGCAAGAATCGTTAAAAGTAGGCGTGGAGTCAGGCCTTTGTATTACTTGCGCAATATTAATACTTGCATTAAAGAGCTAAACCTTTTTTTCTCTCTTAAGATTTAGAATGCTTTAAGGGTGATTTAATTTTGGGAGAACTAGTGGGAGGTTAATAGCAGCTGAGGCTCTGGCTCTGGCTTCTGTTGTTAAATTCTACTGACTTGTAATGATTTATAGTTGATTCATATGATAATAGCATGAATCTACCTTAAGGCATTTGGTTGTGCTAATAAGATAAAATAAAATAAAATAATAAAATAAAACAAAGCAGAGCATCAGAATATATAAAATTATAGGCTTTCAGGCAAATATTTTAGGGAACTAAATTCCCCAAAGAATGTATAGAATTTCAGCTTCTTTGGGGGAGTGATGGAAACATTCATCTGGCATATTCCACAGAGACTCAGGGAGCATCTACTGACTGCCAAATGCCATTTTTTAAGCTCTAAGAAGATAAAAAGAAGAAGTCACCCTTCATCCCGTGGTCTGTGAAATCACATTAGTTTGTCCCCATATGGCATCTCATATAACCAAACAGAAACTTTTGCGTGATGCTTTTGCTCGGATTCCATTGATTTCTGAAGCTAAGCAAGGTCCATGTTTGACCAAGTTCACAGACCAATCTGACTAACTGTAAGAATAAGGCTTTGAGGCAGCGGAAACACTCAGTAGGCAAAGTGTTGCCATGCCAGCAAGAGGACCTGAGTCTCACTCCCCAGAACTGCATAAAATGTTGGGCATAGTAACACTGCCTGGAATCCCAGTGCTGGGAAGTGGAGACTTACTGTCCAATGAGTATAGCTGAATTAATTAATTCTTGATTTACTGAGCATCCTCATCTCAAAATTCATGGAGAATGATCTAGAAAGACACAGGATGCTGATCTCTGGCCTCCACCAACACTTGAACATACGTGTAAATGCCCTGCACATACATATGAACATGGTCATGCACATATCCCATCCCTTACACACAGATAAAGCTCTTAGATCCCACAAGTATCTGTATATAGAGAAGTTGGAAAATGTTTAAGTCCATGACCAATGATCAGGCCATTTGGTTAGTGAAGAATTTTGCCCTGTCCTAGGCCAGGCCTGTTACCAGAGAAAGCATTTCTTTTTATTGGAGCAAAATGGCTTCAGGATGGCAGGACAGACAAACAAATTAGGCTCAGGGTGACCAGACAGACAAAGTGGCTTCAGGACAACCAGACAGAGTGGCTTTAGGATGGCAGGACAGACAGACAAGGTACCTTCAGGATGACAGACAAAGTAAACAGTTCGTTTCAGGACCAAGCGACTATAAGATATAAAACAAATGTCCAAGTGAAAAACTGAAATTTGCAAACTGAAAAGAAGCTGACCATGGCATGGGTGAAGGAATCTCCACACCAACATGGAAAAGAAAGGGAGAGTGAAGAAATGCGCATCCTTCCACCACCCACAGCATCTGGTGCTAAAATAACTGAGGCAGTCATAGGGCGCTAGTGCATCACCATGCAATGTCTGACTCCTGTGCAATCATTATGTATAGGACACAAGACTGATCTTCCCCAGCCGGTCAGTTAGGATAGACACCATACACAGAGGTCAAACGGTGCCAACAGATAAGCAGAGCTCATTGGTTATTAGGTATCACCACACGAAAGGTTTGCTAAAAGCTTTTCTTTCCTTTTTTTTTTTTTTTTTTTTTTTTTTTTTGAGACAGGGTTTTTCTGTGTAGCTTTGTGCCTTTCCTGGAACTCTGTAGCCCAGGCTGGCCATGAAGTCACAGAGATCCACCTGCCTCTACCTCCCCAGTGCTAGGATTAAAGGCACGTGCCACCACTGCCTGGTGCTAAAAGCTTTTCTGATTGAATTGTAAACCTACTAGAGATCAAGTAACAGTAATGTGGCATATTTAAAGGACACTCTCTCTTGTGTTCCAATCTCACGGGGAAGCCAGTCTGGCATTTCTCATTGGGGAGAGGCTAAGCCCCCACTTTAAGGGAACACATTCACCATTCCCTTTTCCTTGGCTTATTGAACACATGCACTATCCTGACAGCTTGGAGATGTTGTGTTTCTAGAATTGTGAACGACCTGACACTTCTTTCTTTAAAGCACCAATCACCATTTTGTTGCAGAAACTGGTTTTGGTAAAATTTTGTCACAAACTGTCTCCAATAGTGAAATTTGAAGTATTTTTTGGGGGGAAACGTGAAACAAATGTACAACTGGACTCAATAAACACTTTCTCTTGAATCGCAAGTGTGGTTACTGAAGTCATAGAGTATGCATGTATGCATGTGTAAGTCTGGGTCTCAGATATCCCTACACTGGTCTTAAATTAATTTAATTTGTATCTGACACTGGCTTTGAACTCATGATCTTTTCACTCCACCTCTCAAGTGCTAGCACAAGAGACTTGCTACCTGGCACTCATCTGTCATCTAGTCTAATGCCTTTTATAAAGATATTTCTGAATTATGAAAAATAAATTTTCTATAGATACCTGGAATTTCCTGTTCTTCCTATGAAATTTGGTCATAGGCTGCAGACATAAATCACTCCTTATCCTCAAAGTCTTTCCTGTCTTGAGAGGTAAGTGTTGCCACTAAAACTATCTTCTGTTCTGTATTTTCACCCCAACCTACAGGTTTTTACAAAAATAAAAAATGTCACCACTCAGTAACCCCTTCTTGGACCTTGAAGAAAACACAAAAACAGTTAAAGAAAGAGCAGTGTTGGCTGAGGATATGGTGAGATAGACTTGAAATTCTTCCCTCCTTTCTATGCACTATCTTGGAGTATCTTAAGAAAGACTATTCTATGTTTCAAGATGAATTTACAAAAAAGTCATTTCAACAAAGAAACCCTAGTGTTCAACTTTATAACTCTGGATTCTGAAGTCAAGTGATTTTGTTCAGATGTTGGCTCCATCATAGCTTATATATGTGACTAGAGTAGATAACAAGCATATAATTCCTGGGCATAAATAAATTAATACTCAGAATTCAAACTATGTTGGGAGAAAGAAGGAAGGAAAGAAAGGAAGAGAAATAAAGAGAAAGAGAGAAAAAGAAATTGACCACAAATCGACAGAAAGTTTTATTAGTCACTGAAATAGCCATAAGGGCTAGATAGTCAGTGCTTCAGGATGGCTGGGCACACAATCTCCTGTACCTCCTCCGCTCTGCTGCTGTTGAAGTGGGTATAAGATAGAAACACAGGGACTCGGCTCTTGGCTGTGCTCCAAACAGTCTTTATGCATTAGAAGCGGCAGAGGGTGGAGCTGGATGCTGGCCACACCCTGGTCTGCAGCACTTTAGCATCATATGCTATTAGTCCTTTTTCTTCTTCTAACCTCCCCTTCCTTTCCTTCTTCCTTCTTGATCAGCTGACACTTCTCGACATTCAAGTTATTATTTTCTCTTGCTTACTGATATATTTCATTTCCCCTATGTATGAAATAGTATGCTTATGATTAGCCATAAAAAATGAATGTTAAAACTAACTACGTAACATTTTGTGTTCATTCACATGAAATGACAGGAACAGAAAGGTATGAAACATAGCAATTACATGTACGTTAAAGACATTCACTGAGCAGAAGATGGATGGGCACTGACCAGTCTGTATCCCACGCTTTCTCCAGCCCAGGAATGTGAACCTGCCATGGCAAAGGGGACTAACAATGTGCTGATGCCATCTCTGATGTAACTCTCCTTCTGTGAATTCAGGTTTGCTCTTAAAATAACGAACATGTGCTAGCATTTGCAGGTGGGTATCCATGGATGGATGACTTGGAGCCTCGTTAGGAGGGAGCCTAGCCAATGATAAAGATGCAGAAAGTGGTCCTCACAGTCATGTCCAGATCCTGCCATCTGGTAGTTTGCTTATGAAGCAGAAAGATTTTGTAAGATAATGATTTCAAGGGACCAACTACACCACAGTTAAATAATATTCTAGTTCTGTCAGATGGTCAGGCCTGGTTGCCTACAGACTCCCTGGCACAAGCAGAGAAAGGGCCTGGATGGGCTTCCAGGAGTTTTCTTGTAACTGTGTCCCATTGCTATGTCTAGGCGGCATGCCTGCATTCTAGATTTTCCTTGTCCAAACTGTATATTCAGACTTTGTGTTTTCAGCAATTTGGTTAGTCATATTTAAAAACCTGGTTTTTAAACTTGGTTTATGTACTCAATTTTGCAAGTCATATTTAAACACTTAATTGGATCTTATCCTTGGCCTGCTCTAAAGACTAACGACCAGTGACTACCTAGTATGTCATCGCTAAGTCATTAGCCTTGCTGATAATACACAGGCACAGTCACGAAAATGTAACTGTGTCTGATCTCCAGCACAGGGACTAAGGGCAGTTCTCACAGGTCTGGGTAATGGTCAGCATTTATACACCAGATGTTAGGACCTCGTGTGATGAAAGAGAAGTTATCAGTGGTGTTCAACACGTCTCATTGGTACAAACTAGGTTAGCAATTGAGAAAGGAGGCCCAGTGACATTCCTGAGCCAACATTCTTTTTTGTGCTGCCAGATGCCATGATGGGAATAAACAACAACTATGAGAAGTCTCTGCTCTTACAGAGCCCAGGTTCATTGTTAGGGCACGGGAGCTCTGTGGAGAGGAAGACCTGAAAGCTGGCAGGGCACAGTGCACACGCAGTTGATTCAGTCAGGATTTCCAAGCTAAGGGGCCTTGAGATGCTTCCTGAGGGGTAAAGGTAGACAGGCTGGTTACATAGCATGCCAGGAAGTACACTGTTTGTGCAGTTCAAAGTGCAAAGCTGTGGGGTGATGGGAGGAGAAACGAAGCTGTGGTATTCATCATTCCCCTTGTTCAAAAGTTCATTTTTCACTCAAAGCTCGGGCATATAGTCCATCCAGCAGCAGGTACATGCAACAGTTGGCCACCCTGCATCCACAGTCAGAAAGCACACAGCAAAGAATGCTGGTACCCAGCTCACTCTTTCTTTTCATTCAGTTTGAGACCCCCAAATCATGAGATGGTAGGCCTTCCCTCCTCAACCCAATCTGGAAACAACCTTATGGATATGCCAGAAATCTGTAAATCTGTTTCCACAGTAATTCTAGATGCCATCAAGTTAAAAATCATCACAGGATTAACCATTAAAATGTCCACACCAAAAAGTCACATCCCAGATCAAAGCTACGAACTCTGCTGAATGCACATTTGCTGTTATGGAGAGGCTGGGAATCCGCTCCAGTGCTGACTCAGCAGATCTAATAATTACTTTTGGATTGCTTTGGTGCCTGAGACATGAGCCACTAAAGGAAGCTGATCATGACTTCCTGCACGCATCCTGAAATGACATGTGATTCTTAACACAATTGGGTCACACTCAGAGAGAGAATTCTAAGTCTGCAGAGAAGACCATAAGGAAAGTTGGCTTTCTCCCATAATGAAAGCTGGCCTCCTTGGTCATGGTGCACTCTGCATATGATGCTCATCTCATCTGCATGAGCTACACTATCTGCTTTTTCTCATCTGTGTGCAGAGATGCATAACCCTGTGCCACATCTGCTAGGCCAGATGTGTGCAAACTCTCATGGGTGGTGTCAAAACTGACCATACAGAACACATCACAGATTTTCCAGGCATAAATACCTAACCTGCTTTGGCAAAACGCCAACAGATTTCTCTAAACCCATTTATTATTCTTCCCAGGTATATGGCTCAAGGAATCTTCCCAGGGATTTGGGAGCATAAGTGATGAGTCACCACTTGTAGGCTTATACCTTAAACCCATAGAAAATAATTATCCTTCAATAAGGATGCCATCAGTGACTGCAGATACATGTGGTTAGGCGAGTGAAAGGCACAGGTAGAAAATGGCAGGACTGAGAGCACACTGGGTCCCTAATCCTCTTCACATGCTCACAGCCTGACACTCAGTTACTGTTGAGGAAGGAAGAAATACATTTTATTGAGGCTTCACTAGTCAGAGAAGTCATCGTGTCGAATCAGTGTGTGGAATATATCGGTGGGCTTTCTTTCTTCTACAATCGGCAGTACAGAAAGCTATCTTATGCATTCAGAACATAACAGAGCCCTCTCATAGAAATCTGTTTTTGTTCATCGAAAGCCCAGTAATTAATATATAATGTAATCAGGGTCTGCAGAAATAACCATCCACAAGTACAGACTAACGATATAAACCACTAAATCTACCCCAGGACAAACGAGAGCAAGGGAAACTCACTAGAACATGCTCAGCTTGCTTGGAGAAAGGCATCTAGTTTCCAGTGATTGCTCCTGTTAAGGGTGGACAGTTCTAGACTGTCCCATTTTTCAAGGGATCAGGAAACAAGAACTTCATGTGGTTCCCTCCTCCATGGTTTTGCATTCTTCAAACTCAGTAAAACACAGCCATGAGTGTAGGGCATAAACTGATGTTTTACTTGGTGAATAATCCACCTTTCAGATGTGTCCCTCAAGCCATCAGAGTTGGTATTAGATGTTTTCTAAGAAGAATCTCACTGTGTTTAGCCACAAACAAAATGTCTATATCACAACACACACACACACACACACACACACACACACACACACACACACGCACACACACACACACAGACAGAGAGAGAGACAGAGAGAGAGAGAGAAAGAGAGAGAGAGACAGAGAGAGAGAGACAGAGACACACACACACAGACAGACAGACAGACTGACACACACACATACACACACCTAGGAACCATTGCAGAGGAGGTAGAAATACTGTTAAGAGCCAGAGGTCAGAAAAAACAGGACTAAAACAGTGTCATCTATAAGTCAGAGGATAACTTGTGGGATTTGATTCTTTCCTTTCATCATGTGAAGCCCAGGATCAAATTCAAGTCCCAAGGAGCCATTTCACTGGCCTCACAGGCTCACATTTTTGAATACATGTTCCCTCTTTGGTGAAACTGTTTTGGAAAGGATTAGGAGGTGTGGCCTTGTAGGAGGAGATGTGTCAGTGGGGCTGAGCTTTGAGGTTTCAAAAAGCCCATGTCATTTCCAGTTTGTGTTCTCTGTCTCATACTTGTGGATCAGGATGTGAGCTCTCAGCTACTGATCCAGCACCATGTCTGCCTACCCACTGCCTTGCTCCCCATCATGATGGTCATGGACTCACTTTCTGAAACTGTAAGCACCCCAAAACTCTTCTATAGGTTGCCTTGGTCATGGTGTCTCATCATAGCAATAGAACAATAGCCAAGACAAAGGACAAGGATGCAAGGTCTTAGAAAACTTCAAACTTGTTTTTTTCTGAAGCAATTTCATCTAAATTATTTTCCCCAACACATAGCATAATTCACACATTTCCACAGCAACTTCCTTTTACTTTCAGGCATGTCTAACCCTGTTATTTATAATGCATGTAGTCCCATATAAAGTTGTAAACTTACCTGAAACATTAAGATTTTTTTCAAATGTACTTATACACACACACACACACACACACACACACACACCTTGGAGCACACATAAATAACTTGAAAAGTTTAAAAAAATAATAAAATTTTAGAAAACCTAAATAAATTAGAAAATAACATGGTACTCACATATGTACTTAACTCAAAAAAGCCTGAGTGTTCCCAAACCTCTCTTTTAATCGTTTAATTTCATCTTGAGAGATGGTTCATTACAGCGACAGATAAGGTTTTCTAAATAGAATACAAAAGCCTACCACAACAGGAGCAATGACAGGCTGGCTGCCATTAAAACTAAAATTCTGTTCATTGTAAGTCATCATTAGGAGATTCTAAAGAGCAGGCTACAGGATGAGATGAGATCTGCAATTAACTTCTCTGACAAAAGCTGTGTCTATCACGTATAATGTTTCCATCAGATCAATAAGGAAAAGACAAGGCTATAGAAAGAAGAAAGGCAAGTTGAATTAAAGCTTCATGAAAGAAGACACAAGTGGTCGGTAAGCCAGCAGGGATATCTCAACTAAATACAATGAGACCCACTGCAGCAGAGGGGCTGAAGTTTAAGACTAGAGAGGTCAAAGGGATGATGAGATTGAGGATGCTGGGTAATTAGGATGTGAAGTGTAAACTGCACAGACACACACATGCTCGCAAGCAGACATATTCCTAACACATACAAAAGAATGTTTACTGAGGGTTCACTCATAATACTCAACTGGAGGCCAGGTATGATGGTGCATACCTTTAATCACAGCATTCAGAACTGTGAATTTGAGGTTAGCTTGGTTTACATAGAGAATTCCAGGCCATCCAGCCATACACAGTGAGACCCTGTGTCAAAACAAACTGGAAACATTTAAATTTAAGTGCAGTAGAGCAAATACATAACATGCAGATGTTTCTTACAACTGAACGTTATTTCTCAATGGCAAAATGAACCACTTCTATACTACATGGGTGGAGGTTACAGGTCTACACACAGAAAGTATCTAATGTATGTTGTTTGTTTATATAAAGGTAAAAATAAGTTGCGATATATTGTGTACCCTAATAAAATGTGCCTGAAGATCAGAGAGACAGAGGAACAAGCCACAGCTACCTCTTACCTCTAGGACTCCTCAGCCTGAAAAAGCCTCAGTTCCTGTCTTCTCATGCCTAATATATCTTTCTCTGCCCAGCCATCACTTCCTCCCTAGGGCTGGGATTAAAGGCGTTTGACTTCCAAGTGCTAGGAGTAAAGGTGTGTGCCACCACTGCCTGGCTCTGTTTCTCTCCTAGACTGAGTCAATCTCATGTAAACCAGGGTGGCTTTGAACTCAGAGATCTAGACAGATCTCTGCCTCTTGAGTGCTAGGATTAAAGGTGTGTGCCACCACTGCCTGGCCTCTATGTTTAATCTAGTGGCTTGTTCTGTCCTCTGATCTTCAGTCAAATTTTATTAGGGTACACGCTATATCCCTACATTATATAAGGGGTGAGGAGATAGGAACTGAGGCTTTTTCAGGCTGAGGAGTCCCAGATGTAAGAGGTGGCTGTGGCTTGTTCCTTTGTCTCTCTGATCTTCAGGCAAATTTTATTAGGGTACATAATATATCCCTACATTATATAAGGGGTATTTATTAGGGTACACAATATATCACCACAATAAGTATTCTTAATCTATGTTGACCTATTATGACAGAAGTAAAAAAATCTGCTTTTTTTTGTGCCAGTCACCTGGCTTGGTAGAGTGAGAAAGGGGGTTTCTAGAATGTTGGAAGTGTTGCTGTGTGTGTGTGGAGGGGGTTGCACTCTTAAATCTGTAGGAAACCTCCTCTTCTTGACAGGCTACTCAAACTTTTGAGACTAGTATTCATGTTCTAATGTCAAGAATAAGTCAGGTAAGGGAACAGGTCACAGCTTCAGAAACCATATGCTGAGAACAAAGTGAAGCCTACTTCCATGATAGCAGGAGTAGGCAAGCCTTTTTTACAAAAGACCACCGATAGCTGCTTTTATCTCCCTACTCCCCAAGTAAGCGGATGCTATACAGAAACAGCCATCAAAAGGACAAATCACCTGACCTCTGAGGGGGACAGGAGTGGCCATGAGAGGCTCTGCAAGCGGAGCGGGCTTGCTCCTACCCCCAACTCCTTCCCCAGGCCTCTGCTTAGAATGCACAGGGGGCTCATCAAATAAGGTGGGCAGTATTGTTAACTGGGAGCAAGGGAGAAGTTTAGATTTAACTGCCAAAGCCAGGGTGGAGCTGTGAAAGGGACCAGATGCCTGTTAGGATGCTCTCGCAAGGTAAAGGCAGCAACCCTGGCACAATGTTGAGAATACTGGATCCTGCAGGCCTTGGAACCTCTATTCTTTTTCTACTGAAGCTCTGCTGAGGTGGGTTTAGGTTTACACTTCCAAAGGGATAAACAGGGGATGGAGAAATGGCTCAGATGGTATGAGCACTTGCTATGCACATATGAGTACCTGAGTTCAAATCTCTGGCACTCATCATAAAAAAGCCAGGCATATAAATTCAACATTGGGGGCCAGAGACAGGTAAACCCTGGAAGCTTACAGCCTGGGCAGCCTATCTGAAACTACACTTCTCCTTCAATGTGAGAAGTAGAGTTAGGTACTCAACTTGACACCTTCCTCTCTGGCCTCTTTCTCGTATGCACACAACAAAAGGCACACACGTATCACATACATACACAACAGAGAGAGAGAGAGAGAGAGAGAGAGAGAGAGAGAGAGAGAGAGAGAGAGAGAGAGAGAGAATGATAAGCCTTGACATGAAAAGCCTAATAACGAAAGCAGGTGTATGAGAGGATGTGATCAGTCAGTGAAAAGGTAGATTAATTAAGAATTAAGTCACATGTGAAGTTTTAACACCTAAATACATTTATGTAAGTGAGAAACCCTGGGGTATATTTACAGAGCCTCTTTAATTAGTCAGTATTCAAAACAGCTTTGCACACTTGAGTCAAGTTTTCTAGACATTTTAAACACGCCCCTCTCCTAAATGAGAGTTCAGAGTTTGTAAATCACAAACAGAACCTGCAGTTACAGGTTCAGCGTAATTGACACAACTTCGTAAATGTGCAAAAGGAAAGTCAAAGATGGAGACCAGATATGAATGTGCTGTGCTATAAAAAAGGCATGCATTAGTTTGAAGAGGACCTGGGAAGTGACATATTCAACTCAGGTTCTAGAGAGCAAAGCTACTCTTACACAGATTAGCCCACCACCAAACACACTCAAAGCAGAAAACAATTTATTTATGATACGAATCCCATGGATGCCAGGTTCTTCTCAGATTACTATTTCTGACATTTGTTTCAAAAAGTAGAAATGGCATAACTATACTATCAAATGTACTGATGTAATACCTGGTGTGATTTCTTGGGAAATACTTCATTCCATTCCCAATCA